>NC_142488.1:43184026-43485382 GCF_049115385.1 Moschus berezovskii | reverse complement strand
CTTTCTTCTTAGAGTTGATTTGTAACTTCAAATACTGTGGTCAGAAAAAATGCTTTGTATGATTTCAATCTTGTTAAATTTGTTCAAATTTAACAAGTTGTTAAATTTATTTTGCAGCCTAGGATGTGATCTATCCAGGGGAATGTGCGCTTGAGAAGAATGTGTATTCTGCTGCATTCAGATGGAATGTTCTGTGTAAATATACTAAGTCAATCTAGTCTAATGTTTTATTTAAGGCCACTGTATCCTTGTTGAATTTCTATCTGCATAATCTATCCATTGATGTAAGTGGAGTATTAAAGTCCCTTGCTATTAATGTGCTGCTGTCAATTTTTCCCTTTAGGTCCGTTAGTTGCTTTATATATTTTGGTGTTCCTATCCTGGGTATATGTATATTAATAGCAGTTAAATGTTACCCTTTTTTCCTTGAGTCTATTTTGTCTAACATTAGTATAGTACACTTGTTTTCTTTTGGTTGTCATTTTTTTTTGAAGTATGGTCTTCCATCCCTTCTCTTTGAGCCTATGATTGTCTTTAGAGCTGAGATTAGTCTCCTGGAGGCAGCATGTAGTTGGGTCTTATTTTTTAATCCATCCATCCACTCTGTCTTTGGACTGGGAAACTCAATCTACTTACATTTAGCATGATTAGTAATAAATGAAGATTTAGTAGTGCCAATTTTTCTTTTGTATTTTTTGGGAGGTTGTTCTATAGCTCCCTTGTTTCCTTTTCCTTGTTATTCTGTCTGCTATTTTAGTTTGGTGGTTTTCTATGATGCTTTTCTCAGTTTTTGTTTTTTATGTTTCATGTCTCTTCTCTAAATTTGTGTTTTGTAGTTATCATGAAGTTTGTCTCATAGATAAAATTGTCCTTTTTCTGCTGATAGCATTTTATCTTCATTTACCTATACAGGTTCTCTCCTTTTCCTCTTCCCCTTTTATGTTTTTGTTGTCTCAAAGTATCCTTTTTTATTTATGAGTTTGTTACTAAATTAAGGTAGCTACAGTTATTTCTATTGCTTTTTTCTCTTTGATTTTTATGCTATAATTAAATGTTTAACAATCTCTTCTGATGTAGAGTTGTGGTCTTCTGATACTGGCACCTTACTCAAACTTTTGTGTATTTCTGTCTGTTTCAGGTAGAAAATTTCCTTTCAACATTTTCCTAAGGTAACACTAGTGGTGATAAACTCCTTCAGCTTGTTTGGGAAAGTCTTTATTTCTCCTTCAAACCTGAGAGATAACTGTTGGACAGAGTATTCTTGGCAGACAGTTTTAAACTTTCATATGTTGAGTGTGTTATTCCACTTTCTCCTGGCCTATAGAGCTTCTGCTAAGAAATCTGATACCCTAATGGGAGTTCCTTTGTAGATTTCTGTACTTTTTCATAGCTATTCTTAAAATTCTTCCTTTGTAAATAAAAAAATTTACTTCTTTTTTTATTATTTAATGCCCTAGAATTGTTTATTCTTTACATGAGTGAGACTACATAATTGAGGGGCAGGAGTCTGGGCTTGTGGTTGTTACTGAATTATTTCCAGCTGCACATTCTTCAGACAAATAGTATATTCTTTGAAAAATAAATAGGGATCAAAGCAACACATAAAATAATCCTAATTCAGGAAATCAGGAAGAGGTCAAAGAGTGGCAGAAAAAGAAGCAGAAGGATAGAAGCAGAAACAGGAAAGAAGTGCTTGTACACCCACATGTACCAAGGATGTTAAATGATCCATCCCAGTATTAAATCTTCATGTGACTGATTCTTGTACAGATTAGCTTATAGTTGACACTGTTAAGTATTACCTTTGTCATTTACATAGTTTTAATATAATGTATCTTGGAGAGGGTCTTTTTGCACTAAAGTAAAGCTAAGATGTTCTCTTAGCTTTGTGGACTTACATGTCCAGTTCCTTCTCCAGGTTTGGGAAGTTCTCAACTGTTATTTCTTTAAGTAAACTCTCTGATTCCTTCTCCCTCTCTTCTACTGTCATTCTTATGTTGCCCTAACTAATGGAGTCAGATAATTCTTATAGAATTTCTATTCTTTTTTAGACCTTAGTTCTCTCTGCTCTCCTATATGTATCATTTCCAGATTTCTATCTTCAAATTCACATTTTTTTCTTTATAAAATTTAATAAATGGTACAAAGCACAATTCCATAAACATTAACAGTTAAAATATCACCAAATGAAAAAAATACTATAGAATACACAGTTGCAAAAAGCTACATTAAGTTATTTTACAACTGCCTCAAGCTGCAAAAAGAAAAAAAAAACCATTTTTTTCTTTCATATGGTTTATTCTCTTTCCAGTGAATTCTAATGCAATCTTCATCTCATTTATTGAGTCCTTCTGCTTCAGAGTTTCTGTTTGGTTATTTATATAATTTCAATTTCTTTAATAAACTATTCTTCTTATTCATTAGTTTTATTTCTGAATTCATTGAACTGCCTTTCTGAGTTTCTTCTAGTTCACTGAGTTTCTTCATGACAGCTATTTAGAATTCTCTTTCAGACCACAATATTCCATGACTTTAAGTTTGCTTTTTATTGTCATTTTCTTTTTGTGACACCATGTTACCATAGTTTTGCATGATGCTTGATGAGTCCTTCTTCTTCCCATGCATTTGAAATAGCAAATACGTTTCTTCTTTAGGTAAAGCTTTTTTTTTTTTTTTTTTTTTTACTTCTAAGAATTCAACAGGTTAGTGATTAGAGACTTCTCTCTAGTTTTTCAGTAGGTGATGATATAATACAAATTTTGGGTTCCTTTTACCTGAGCCTTTGGCTATATTTGAGAATCAGTACTTTCCACCCTCTACAATGTCTGCTAAAAATGTCTCCTGGTGACTTTTTGGTGATGTTTGTGATTCTGGAGTCATTGGTGCCTTGCTGCTTCCAGTGTTGCTGCTGTTGCCCCTGGAGCACCAGGATGGTAGATACCTCCACCACATCCAGGGTTGCCTGAGTCACAGGCATGGTCACTGCTATGTGAGGAGGGAGAGAAAGGGAGCTATCCAGCTGGCATCACAAGTGCATCTGCCACCTCCAGATTTGTTGGGTTCATGGATGCCAACCCAGGGGTCAAGAAGGCTGGAGTCATGGTGCCTCCATGGCTGGAGAGGTGGGATCACAGGATCTACTGCTGTTGCTACCTGGTTCCCTGCAGCTGTGTGTGCCACTGCAACTGGGAGGCCGGACTCATGTGCCCTGCCTCCCATTCTACTACCAAGTGCTCTGGGGCTGCAGGCTACATTGTCATAGCCAGGGAGCCAGGATCACAAGCACTGCCTCTGCTGCTCCCCCAGTTCTGCCTCCTCCATATGTTTCAGTCCAGTACCTTTAGATGTACAGATGTCTGGAACTCTCCAGCATCCTGGTGTGTTGGGCAGAGTTATTGGTGTGTTTGTTGAGTTATGGATGTTTTACTGGTTGTAGAGAGAAGGGGAGAGACAATGGGAGCATCATGTGCCACCATGATCCTCACAAAATATTTTAATATGTTTCTCCTTCTCTGAGCAAATCTACGAATATCACAGTTTTTCCTGACTCTGAAAGAGCAATTATTCAGGGAACCCAATCTGTTTACCATGTGTCTGGGAGGAGGTTGACAATAAGCCATCACTCTGGCTTCCATATTTTTCATAGTGGTGACTTCTCAAGAAGTGTGTCTCATTTGCTTGACTGATTTTTCACCCTTCCAGAATGGTGTTTTTATCACAGGGAGGGACTGTAAAACCTGGGTGCTACAGAGTTCCCTAAGGAGTTCTCGCTGATGTAGAAACAACCTCAGGATTTTCAAAGACATCCTATGAATAACAAATACAGAAGTAACTGCATTTTCATCAGAGACTCTGAATTTGTAAGTTTCAAGGATGCTGGTGGAAATGCTGCAAAGGTTTTATTTTCCCCCAAAGGTTGCTAATTTTCTGAGACCAAAACCCTAATCCATTGGAAACATTAAAGTGTGTATCAGACAAAGATTTGGGGTTACTTGTATGTTAGTGATTTGACTTAAAGTTATTTCATAACCAATGCTCACAATTGGCCCCAAGTAACTCTAGATACAGTACTGGGACTTTTCTCCATAACATGTCATACAGTGGGGCTCAAGTTCCTTGTAAATAGAGGCTTGCATTAATTTCAACGCAGACTGACATGACTGCAAAGAATAAATCTTTTTCAAGCCAGCTTAAAGAAGATCATCTCCAAGTCTTTGGTCAGAAAGCACACAGCCGTGCTTCAGATAAGACCAGAGCTAGGAGTTGAAAGCCCTATAGAAGCTGAGAGAACTGCTGTTTTTTTGTATCTGGCTAATTCTCTCTCTATGTCTGGACATACTTTCTCTGTTGCACTTACATAGAAGCCAAATTTGTTTGCCCCAAGCATGGCTTTCCACTATTTCCCCCATTTGAGTACACAACAAAGAATGAATTCAATCCCCATGTACTAAATATAAATACAAATCCTCAAGAAAAGAAACCCAATTTTGCCAACTTGAATCATGTACCGACCCAATCACTGGTGACCAGGGAGGAGACAGACTCCTATGGTCCATTACCTACTCAGAGGGAACTGGGAGAGATTTCAAAGAGACACGGGCCACCTAGAAAATTGATTGGTAGGCCATGATTGTTTCTTCTCCTTGATTACCAATCTCAACTCTACCCAGTACCCCCACCGCAACTACAAGTTCTAGCCAAAATGGACTACTAGCAGATGCTTTAGAGCACAGGGCTCTTTCTCAAATGCTCTTTGTTTCTGATTTCACCTGGAATGTTACCCACTTTTTACCACCACCTCTTGCACTACCCACCCACTTCCTTTCCCTCACTAACTCCATCTTTCAGGTGAATACTCTAGATGTGTCAGGTGTCCTATGTGGTCAAACTGCATTCATCTTACTTACAGGAATTAGAGGTGCCTGTTTACCTGTCTGTCCTGACAATATGTATAAACTCCAAGAAGACAGAGATGGCGCCTTGTTCATTACTATATGTTCAGTGCTTGACAGAGTATTGGCAAGAGTAGGAGACAGTGATACTAATTAAATGGGTGACTGGTCCAAGCTGTAAGATTCAGAGTATGCTGTCATTGAGAAAATCGCCTGTCCAAGTGTCTTATGACCAAATGCTATAATCTTTTAGTTTCTGAGTCATACACAATACCACTTCCTTTTTTAGGTTGTTTTTATATCTGAAAGATAATTTTAAGTGTTTGAGGTTTATAAGATTGTCTTCAGATGAGTTGAGTATTTCACTATCACCGTTTTGGTTGAAGTTCAGTTGAACTGATATATTTCCATGTTTTATTTGTTCCAAAGACATCTATGATAACTTCAAGTGGTGGTAACCCCAGAATTATGATCCTGAAATACCTTTGGATCATTGACGCAGGATTTTGCAAGTGGGGTTGTACATAGGTTGATTGTCTGGACAGGTCAGCATGCTTAAAGGCTTTTGACTTCAAAACTCTTTAAATACAAAAAATAAATACATAACATCAGTTTTATCTGTTCCCACTGAGTACTTGCACATAAAATCTTTTATTTTCTGAGAACCCTAAAGAGACAACTTGGGATTCACCTCAATCATATGTCACTGACTCCTAAGAGAAAGAAAAACTAGGCAACACACCATGTGGAGGGAGGGGGATTCAGCTGTCTTTGTTGCCCTTTCCCTTGAGGTCGGGGAGTAGGGAGGGCCCTGCTTTGTGTTCTGAGGTCAGAATCCAGAGCCCGAGCGAGAGCTGAAATAGACAGCAACCCTGTGAGCTTTCTGTCATCCAGCATTCACATTGCCTTGGCTTTGAAACTAACAATGGAAAGCTAGAGCTAGATTTTTCAAACCATGGCTTGTATAAATTTACTGGGTGTCTGGAGGCTATTTTGAAAGTATATTTAGGCTTCTGGTACTCTTGTGAAAGCACAGTTTTAAAAAATATTTAGCTTGCTTGGTGAGTATAACTTCTGAAATAATTTAGCGCCTTTCCCATTTTAAGTAACAACATAATTTTTAACCAGTATCAATGTGTTTGTTCTAAAGTATATACTCTCTATAAAGGAAAGTAAGCTTTGATCATGTCATTCTCTAGAGGAAGAAACATATTTGTTTGACTTTACCTGGATGAACAAGGAGAGAGAAATACTTTGTAACTTCTATAGTTTAGGACTTCCTTTCTCTAACATTTGTTTAATATTTTCTATATCTTTCTACTTATAACATCAAGTACAAGATACAAACTGTATGCATGTTTTTTCTGCAGCATTAGAACAAAATCATGAAAGTCTTTTCTGCCAATCTTCAGGTTCTTATAAATAGTTGCTCTATAAATAGTTGTCAGAGGTGAGCTCAAAGTCTTCCTACTATGACATCTATTTATTTTAAATTATAGAGTCTTGATTAAATGTTAGCATTCCAATAATACATTAAGAGATAATGGCTTTGATATCTAAGACTTCTATAATGCTTAATATATGTGAGATACTGCTCTAAGTACTTTACAAACGTATTAACTCATTTAACAGTATCATGCAGAAACCCTGTTAGGTAGGTAATATTATCATCCCCTTTTTATAGATGAGGAAACCAAGGCTTAGAGAGGTCCAAGGACTCATAACTAGTGAGCCAGGTGGAGTCCAGATTCGAATATAGGCAGTCTGACTCCAGAGATTATGTGTGCTTTTAACCACTTTGTTTTTTATAAAGAGATATAGATTCAGTTCAGTTCAGTTCAGTTCAGTCGCTCAGTCATGTCCGACTCAGCGACCCCATGAACCACAGCACGCCAGGCCTCCCTGTCCATCACCAACTCCCGGAGTTCACTCAAACTCATGTCCATCGAGTCGGTGATGCCATCCAGCATAGATGTAGATTCAGTTCAGTTCAGTTCAGTTCAGTTCAGTCGCTCAGTCGTGTCCGACTCTCCGCCACCCCATGAATCACAGCACGCCAGGCCTCCCTGTCCATCACCAACTCCCGGAGCACACTCAAACTCATGTCCACAGAGTCGGTGATGCCATCCAGCCATCTCATTCTCCGTCGTCCCCTTCTCCTCCCGCCCCCAACCTTTCCCAGCATCAGAGTCTTTTCCAGTGAGTCAAGTCGTCGCATGAGGTGGCCAAAGTATTGCAGCTTCAGCTTTAGCATCAGTCCCTCCAATGAACATCCAGGATTGATCTCCTTTAGAATGGACTGGTTGGATCTCCTTGCAGTATAAGGGACTAGCAGTTCTCAAATAGGGGGTGATTCTGCTCCCCACCAGAGGACATTTGCAAGGGCTGGAGACATTTTTGGTTGCCACAACTGAGAAGGGAGCCACAATGCTACTGGTATACAGTAGGTAGAAACTAAAGATGCTGCTGCTAAACATCCTACAAAACCTGGGACATTCTGCCACAACAAGAAATTATCTGGAACAAAATTCAGTAGTGCCAAGGTTGAGAAGCCCTGATTGACAGATAGGTGATGATAAATCAATGATACACCAATGATAGATGGATAGATAGATGATGGATATAGATTGATAGATGACAGGATTGAGGGCCACTGAAATGGACATATAAACTGGCCTTCTAAGATTCAATTTTTTTAATTAAAAAAGAATTTAAATTAACACTAAAAATCCCTATCTTCTCACAAGGGGAGGTTAGGGTCCCAGTCAAGATGGTGAAGTGTGATTAAGAATGACTGCTCTTAGTGCAGAAACAGACATAGAGAATAGACTTATGGACATGGGGAGAGGGGAGGAGAGGGTGAGATGTATGGAAAGAGTAACATGGAAACTTACATTACCATATGTAAAATAGATATCCAACGGGAATTTGCTGTATGTCTCAGGACACTCAAACAGGGGCTCTATCAATCTAGAGGGGTGGGATGGGGAGGGAGATGGGAGGGAGGTTCAAAAAGGAGGGGATATGTGTATATCTGTGGCTGATACATGTTGAGGTTTGACAGAAAACAACAAAATTCTGTAAAGCAATTATCCTTCAATTAAAAAATAAGTTTTTAAAAAATGACTTCTCTTTGTGGAATCACATGAATCATCTGGCTGTCATCATCTTGCTTGTTCCCTGTCTGACTCCAAACTGCAGGACTCAGCAGTGGTGGAATTCTACTTTCATACCCTCACACTCTTGACTCTCTTCAGTCCTGATCACAACCCACAGTTTCTTCAAACAGTAGCACAGAAGGACATAGACCCATTTATATTCCAAAGAGCAAGCCTTCTGGCAGTTCCAGACTCAACACAGGAACACATTATTGGAGAAGTCATCTGGCCTGTTCCTGAAAGGGGGGGGGTATGGGGAAGTGGGGAACAACTTCAGTGGGGAAGCAGGGGATGGTAGTGTGGGCAAGGTATGTGGGCAAGGTATGGGATTGAAATGCTCTGAAAGACACAGGATGAGTCTGGAAAGGGTGATGGTAGTTAGAAAGCCATAGAAGCCCAAGTTTTTGATAGGCATCTGATGCTGGGGCAACCTGCCTTTGGCATGTCAAGGACTGAGGAGCATGCAGGTCATCCTTGATTACTTCCAGACCTGCCAGTGAGCAAGTGTCTAAGGCTGGAAACCCTCTGACCAAGAATTGCAGAGAAAAAGATGGAGGTCCTCCTAGTTGTTCATGCAAAACTTCTGCCTGGACTTGGCTTTGCCAATTTAAATGAGAGCTCATGATATCATTCTCTTGGGCTTGCCTTCCACCAACTTAATTCAAAAGAACCTTTCAAATACCTCCTCCATAGGGACCTATCTCTGCATGTGTGGCCAACGTCTATTTGCTTCTTCTACTGGAGAAGAAAAAAATATATAATCTCTGTCAGGGCACACTCTAGTCAAAATAATAGTTTTTCTCAAATTTAAGTAAATTTGACATTTCTGAAAGAAAGAGCCTCTTTTATTCTGAACTTTACATCCTCACTGAAACATCACTGCCACCCCACCCTCAGGAAAAAAATCATTCCTGTTTGATGGGGACTTCAACTTACTAGAAGAGTTCTCTAGACTCATGTCAGAATTTTACATAAACTTCTACTAGTCAGTTGAGCAAATAAAAATGATTGGAATCTTCAACATACATTTCTGCCTTTTATTTATACTCTTCCTTCAGACCTGGGAGGGCTTTGTTGCCTGCATGTGTCAGATGATGTGTGACCCCGTAAGATTCAAGTTTGCTTCATCACTATCATTATATCACACAACTGATCCTCTCAGAATAACTCTCTATCATCAAGAATATTCTTACCTTTGACACTGGGTATGTTGCTCACACACTATTTTTTAGAACCAATCCCCTGTTGAATTCCAATCATGCCACATTTTTAAAACCAGCACATGGCTCAGTTCAAAGACTGCTTCTCTACTGGGTCTATTATTGAGTCAGGGATCTTCTCCATCACCAACTAGACCATATGACAAGCTGTAGAGATTGTTCAATCTCAGCATTTGTTTCTTCTCCCACCCTAGGCTTTATCTAGGGAGACTCTTGCCACATGAAGGATTACACTGTCAAGGGAATATTTTTCCCTTGAAAATTCTCAAAGAGAAGGATACTGGGGCATATGCTTACATTTTCTAAGATATGATTACACTGATAAGGTTTCATATGCCCCCATTTATCCAAGCAATTTAACTGATATGTACTAGAACACTTTTTCCAGTAATATTTAAGTAATTAGCTAGTATTCTAGAAACAGTTCTTTGCTAGTCTTTCAGAAAACAACTGATTGCTAATTCTCTGACTTCTAACCACTGAGCCATTTGTCCAAGGCTGTCAGTTGAATGAATGTGGAAAATGTCCCAGTTGGACAGGTCAAGATTAAAACAGAATTCAGTCTCAAATTTACTTGGCTCTAGTGTAGAAATTCATGCTCCGATTTTTCTTAACTCCTGCCAGATGAAGCAAAAAAAAAAAAAAAAAAATCTGCTTCATCTTAGCTATACTCAGAGGACTGGTAAATTAAGAATTTGTGCAATGTAGCTGACACTAGGCAAAGAATCAGCTAGAACAATGTCTAACACACAGTAGGTGCTTAATAAGTATATGATATTGAAATAACTTAGTGACCCGGGTGTGGTGACATACATCACATCAAAACATCTGGCACCCAGCCCCAGAGTGTTCTATCTGTTGCTTAGGCACTCTGTTCTCACACATTGGTTTATTTTTACATGCACACATTTTATTAAAAAAAATGTTTTCATCTATAATTTTAATATCCAGCCAACTGTGCATAATGTTTAATGACATCCAATTAACAAAGAAACACTTTTAGAAGAACCACAGGGAAGTAACAATTGCTGCTTTTCTCCTTAGCACCTGCTACAAAGTTTGGCAACAGAGGCATTGGCTAACAGCTCTTGCTCACTTCCAGGGCCCACAGACTGTTTCAGGAGGCAAGTATCTTTACCTGTAGCCTTATCTTCAAAACAATAGCTGGAATGGCTTTAAGTGAAACTGATACAGGTAGTATTATCATCTTATCATATATCTCCATTTTATAGATAAGGAAACAAGGTTAGAAATATTAAATGACTTGCATTTACATCCACACAGCTAGTAAGAGGTGGAGTTGAGAATTTAACCCAAGACTATCCACTGCAAAACTTGGCATCAGCGTGGGTGACATGAACGGACAGACCCTGCTCAGCCTAAAACCATTTCTACTGATTGACTGCTCGTGTCCTTAAGACTGCCTATCAGAAGCTTTGCCTTTGTGCTAAGTATGGCCCTCTCCTCTAGAACTTGTATAAATGTGCCTTGAGATGGAAAAACTGAGGGTCAGAAATACTCAACCACGAGGTGCCAACTCTACTCAGTAATCTCTACTAGTGACAGGAAGCAGGAATGGCTTAAGAGCAGTGGAAGTCTCTTGGAATAAGGAAAGACCCCTGAAGAAAGGATTGGGGGAGTGAGAAGTAAAGAAGTCTTGGGGCTGTTTATAACCTGTTATCAATGATATTTTATTAATAGAAGGTTAAGATTGAAAATACAAGCTTTTCAGTGGATAGTCTTGGGTTGAATTATCAACTCCACTACTTACTAGCTGTGTGAACATATGAAACTTATTTAATATTTCTAACCTTGTTTATTCATCTATAAAATGGAGATATGTGGTTATACTACCTGTATCAGTTTCCTGAGCCTGTCATAAAAAATGACCACAAAGTTGGTATCTTAAAACAACAGAAATTTATTATCTCACCATTCCGGAAATCAGAAGCCCTAAATCAAAATGTTGGTAGAGTTGGTTCCTTGTAGAGGTTCTGAGGGAGAATCCATTCCAGGCTTCTTACCTAGTTTCAGGTAGCTGCAGGCAAACCTTAATGTTCCCTGGCTTGGGCTACATAACTGCAATTCCTGCCTCTGTCTGCACATTGCCACTTTCTCTGTGTTTCAAAGAAACACTTAGGGCTTTCCCAGTGGCTGAGATCATAAAGAATCTGCCTGCAATGCAGGAGACCCAGGTTCGATCCCTGGGTTGGGTAGATCCCCTGGAGAAGGAAATGGCAACCCACTCCAGTATTCTAGCCTGGAGAATTCTACGGACAGAGGAGCCTGGTGAGCTACTGTCCATGGGGTTGCAAAGAGCTGGACATGACTGAGTGGTTAACACACTGTTTCAAATCTTCTCCTCCTTACGTGGAGACTAGTCATTGGATTTAGGGCCCACCCTAATCCAGGAAGGTCTTCCTTGGTGGCTCAGATGGTAAAGAAACTGCCTGCAATGCAGGAAACCTGAGTTTGATCCCTGGGTTGGGAAGATCCCCTGAAGTAGGAAATGGCAACCCACTACAGTATTCTTGCCTGGGAAATACCATGGACAAAGAAGCCTGGCAGGCTCCAGTCCATGGGATCTCTTCTATCCTTACCCTGCCTGAGACTCAACTCCCCCATCTAGAGATGCGACACAGCTAGAAGGCACTGACAAAGAGGGTCACAGCACAAGTATCAACTGGGGAAGCATTCTTCTTCCCCATTGGACCTGAGTTTCCCCTCCTCCTCCACTCAGAGACACTGTGTATATGCGTATGTATGTGTGTGTGTGTGTGTGTGCGTGTGTGTGTGCAGATTGGAGGGAGGGAGGGGGGATTAGCATGTAGATCATGCCACAATAAATGTGTAGCCTAAGATGTACTTCATCTTCCACAGACAGGGGGGAGATTGCAACAAGATGCACCCAGTTCAGGAAGCCTATTCGTCCCTGCAGGACTGAGACTCTCCCTGCCCTCACTCAAAGACACTCAGAGAAAATCTCATAACAAGCACCAAGCTAGGGAGGCACTCTTCATCCTCCACAGGTAGGAGGAGCCTGCCAAAACAGCACCAAGAAACATCATTCAACCCTGAAGCAGGCGACTCCCTCCTCCCAAGTGAAAGATCCAGAGAACCAATCCTGAGCAAACTTCTTCAGCTCCCTCATACAATGCTAGCAAGGATCAGTGGAAGCCCCAGTGTCATGAGACAAATGACAGGGACAAAAATAGGACCACAAAGGCTCTGAAAAGGTATATTGTCATTAGAACCACAGTCCCAAAATTAGGTCAGGACTTGCATGCTAAATCTAAACAAAGTGACTACCTGCTAAAATTAAAGGGGCCCATATTCTCCCATGACTATTCAGTGTATAGTCTCCCTTATACAGTGTAAGTAAGAAATAGATTTAAGGGACTAGATCTGATAGACAGAGTGCCTGATGAACTATGGACAGAGGTTCGTGACATTGTACAGGAGACAGGAATCAAGACCATCCCCAAGAAAAAGAAATGCAAAAAAGCAAAATGGCTGTCTGAGGAGGCCTTACAAAGAGCTGTGAAAAGAAGGGAAGTGAAAAGCAAAGGAGAAAAGGAAAGATATACCCATTTGAATGCAGAGTTCCAAAGAATAGCAAGAAGAGATAAGAAAGCCTTCCTCAGCCATCAATGAAAAGAAATAGAGGAAAACAACAGAATGGGAAAGACTAGAGATCTCTTAAAGAAAATTAGAGATACCAAGGGAACATTTCATGCAAAGATGGGCTCAATAAAGGACAGAAATGGTATGGACTTAACAGAAGATATTAAGAAGAGGTGGCAACAATACACAGAAGAACTGTACAAAAAGGATCTTCACAACCCAGATAATCACGATGGTGTGATCACTTACCTAGAGCCAGACATCCTGGAATGTGAAGTCAAATGGGCCTTAGAAAGCATCACTACGAACAAAGCTAGTGGCGGTGATGGAATTCCAGTTGAGCTATTTCAAATCCTGAAAGATGGTGCTGTGAAGGTGCTGCACTCAATATGCCAGCAAATATGGAAAACTCAGCAGTGGCCACAGGACTGAAAAAGGTAATGCCATAGAATGCTCAAACTACCAAACAATTGCACTCATCTCAAACGCTAGTAAAGTCATGCTCAAAATTCTCCAAGCCAGGCTTCAGCAATACATGAACTGTGAACTTCCAGATGTTCAAGCTGGTTTTAGAATAGGCAGAGGAACCAGAGATCAAATTGCCAACATCCGATGGATCATCGAAAAAGCAAGAGAGTTCCAGAAAAACATCTATTTCCGCTTTATTGACTATGCCAAAGCCTTTGACTGTGTGGATCACAATGAACTGTGGAACATTCTGAAAGAGATGGGAATACCAGACCACCTGACCTGCCTCTTGAGAAACCTGTATGCAGGTCAGGAAGCAACAGTCAGAACTGGACATAGAATGACAGACTGGTTCCAAATAGCAAAAGGAGTATGTCAAGGCTGTATATTGTCACCCTGCTTATTTAACTTATATGCAGAGTACATCATGAGAAATGCTGGGCTGGAGGAAGCACAAGCTGGAATCAAGATTGCTGGGAGAAATATCAATAACCTCAGATATGCAGATGACACCACCCTTATGGCAGAAAGTGACGAAGCACTAAAGAGCCTCTTGATGAAAGTGAAAGAGGAGAGTGAAAAAGTTGGCTTAAAGCTCAACATTCAGAAAACTAAGATCATGGCATCCGGAACCATCACTTCATGGCATAAAGATGGGGAAACAGTGGAAACAGTGTCAGACTTTATTTTTCTGGGCTCCAAAATCACTGCAGATGCTGATTGCAGCCATGAAATTAAAAGACGCTTAGTCCTTGGAAGGAAAGTTATGACCAACCTAGACAGCATATTTAAAAGCAGAGACATTAGTTTGTGAACAAACATCCGTCTAGTCATGGCTATGGTTTTTCCAGTGGTCATGTATGGATATGAGAGTTGGACTGTGAAGAAGGCTGATCGCCAAAGAATTGATGTTTTTGAACTGTGGTGTTGAAGAAGACTCTTGGGAGTCTCTTGTACTGCAAGGAGATCCAGTCAGTCCATCCTAAAGGAGATCAATCCTGGGTGTTCATTGAAAGGACTGATGTTGAAGCTGAAACTCCAATACTTTAGCCACCTGATGCAAAGAGCTGACTCATCTGACAAGAACCTGATGCTGGGAAAGATTGAGGGCAAGAGGAGAAGGGGACGACAGAGAATGAGATGGTTGGATGGCATCACCGACTCAATGGACATGGGTTTGGGTGGACTCCGGGAGTTGGTGATGGACAGGGAGGCCTGGCATGCTGCAGTTCATGGGGTCGCAAAGAGTCAGACATGACTCAGCGACTGAACTGAACTGAATTCTCCCAGTGTAATAGCCAAAATGTCCAACATGCAATTGGAAATCATTTCAAATCAGGAACTAGGAAAATCAAAACCTGAAAGAAAAGAGATATTTAATTGATGTCAACACTGAAATGAATCAGATGTTGGAATTATCTTAGAAAGATTCAAGAATTACACATTATATTGAAGATGTGAAAAATAATTTTTAAAAATCTCAGCAAAGAAATGAGGGTTGTAAAAAACTAAATGGAAATTAAGAAGTGAAAATTACAATATGAGAAATAAAAACTCACTGAATGGATTCAACAGTACAGTGGAGATGACAGAAGATAGAATCAGTAAACTTGAGAACAGATCGACTGTATTTTTCAGATTTTTTCAAACACACATCTGACAAAGGACTTGTATCTAGAATAAAAAAAACCTCTCAAACTGCAACAGTAAGCAAACAATTCAATCAGAATATAGGCAAAAGACATAAACAGGCGTTTTGTCAAAGAGGATACTTAGATCTAAAATGAAACACATGAAAAGATATCCAATATCATTACCCATTAGAGAAATGCAAATTAAAACCACAATGAGATATTACTACACACCTATTAAAAGAACTAAAATAAAAGAATATTGATAACATCAAAATGCTGACAAAGATGTGGAGAAACTGGATCACATATACATTGTTGGTAAGAATGTAGAATGGTATAGCCATTCTGTATATTGATTTGGCAGTGTCTTATGGCAGAAAGTGAAGAGGAACTAAAAAGCCTCTTGATGAAAGTGAAAGAGGAGAGTGAAAAGGTTGGCTTGAAGCTCAACATTCAGAAAACAAAGATCATGGCATCTGGTCCCATCACTTCATGGGAAATAGATGGAAAAACAGTGGAAACAGTGTCAGACTTTATTTTTTTGGGCTCCAAAATCACTGCGGATGCTGATTGCAGCCATGAAATTAAAAGACGCTTGCTCCTTGAAAGGAAAGTTATGACCAACCTTGATAGTATATTAAAAAGCAGAGACATTACTTTGCCAACCAAGGTCCGTCTAGTCAAGGCTATGGTTTTTCCCGTGGTCACGTATGGATGTGAGAGTTGGACTGTGAAGAAGGCTGATCGCTGAAGAATCGATGCTTTTGAACTGTGGTGTTGGAGAAGACTCTTGAGAGTCCCTTATACTGCAAGGAGATCCAACCAGTCCATTCTAAAGGAGATCAATCCTGGATGTTCATTGGAGGGACTGATGCTAAAGCTGAAACTGCAATACTTTGGCCACCTCATGCGACGGGTTGACTCACTGGAAAAGACTCTGATGCTGGGAAAGGTTGGGGGCGGGAGGAGAAGGGGACGACGGAGAATGAGATGGCTGGATGGCATCACCGACTCTGTGGACATGGGTTTGAGTGTACTCCGGGAGTTGGTGATGGACAGGGAGGCCTGGCGTGCTGTGATTCATGGGGTCGCGGAGAGTTGGACACGACTGAGCAACTGAACTGAACTGAACTGAACTAAATAAACTACGGCTTTGCTGAGTTGCTAAATTGGTAAAGAATCCGCCTGCCAATGCAGGAGATACAAGAGATGCAAGTAGGATCCCTGAGTTGGGAAGATCCCCTGGAGAAGGAAATGGCAACCCACTCCAGTATTCTTGCCTGGAGAATTCCATGGACAGAGGAGACTGGCAGGCCACAGTTCGTGGGGTTGCAAAGAGTTGGACACGACTAAGAGACTAACACTTTCACTTAAACTAAACATGAAATTACCATATTAAGCAGTAATTACACTCAAAACATGAAAACTTAAATTCATATAAAAACCTTATACAAATATAATCAAAACTGGAAAATAAACCTAGTGTCCTTCAACTTGTAAATGGTTAACCAAGCGACAATATATTCATAACATTGAATACCACTCAGCAATAAAAAGAAACAGACTATTAATAAACATAACAACTTTGATGAATCTCTAGAGAATTATAATAAGTGAAAAAAAGTCAATCTGAAATGGTTACATACTGTACTATTCTAGCATGTAACGTTTTGAAGAGATAAAATTTTAGAGTTGGAGAACACATTAGTGGTTGCCAGAGGATTAGGTGAAGGGAGGTAAGGTGGTGGATATAATGACAAAAATACAACAATATGGACTCCTGTAGTGATGAAAATTGTTCTGTTCTTAGACTGTTTCAATGTCGGTATCCTGGCTTTGCTATTGTACAACAGTTTTGCAAGATACTACAACTGGGAGAAACTGAGTAAAGGGTGCACAAATTCATTCTGTATTATTTCTTACAACTGCATGTAAATATACAACCATCTCAAAATTAAAAGTTTAAATAAAAGGAGAGGCAAGATGGTGACCATGGCACATACAAATAAAATGAATTATAGAGACATTTCTCCAAGGCAAGAGCAAATCCTGTCACAGTAGGAAAAGTGCTTTTCCTATGCAGTACATTGTAAAAGGAGGAGACAAAATTGACCAAATATAGAAAGCTTTTGACAAACCTAAACAGTGTATTAAAAAGCAGAAACATCATTTTGTCAACAAAGGTCCATCTAGTCAAAGCTATGGTTTTTCCAGTAGTCATGTATGGGTGTGAGAGCTGGACAATATAAAAGGCTGAAAGCTAAAGAATTGATGCCTTTGAACTGTGGCGCTGAAGAAGACTCTTGAGAGTCCCTTGGACAGCAAGGGGATCAAACCAGTCAATCCTAAAGGAAACCAACCCTGAATATTCACTGGAAGGACTGATGCTGAAGCTGGAGCTCCAATACTGATGGCCAAACCTGATATGAAGAGCTGACTCATTGGAAAAGACCCCGATGCTGGGAAAGATTGAGGGCAGAAGGAGGAGACAACAGAGTATGAGATGTTTGGATGGCATCACTGACTCGATGGACATGAGTTTGAGCAAATTCTGGGAGATGATAAAGGACAGGGGAGCCTGGCATGCTGCAGTCCATGGGGTCATAAAGAGTCAGACCCAACTTACTGACTGAACAACAAGAAAGCTTTTGCTCATAGAGAGTTGACTTGCATCACTGTGGGCACATGATAGCCTTGATGGTAGTTAAAGCCAGGGTTCAGTTTTAGAAATTGGAGATTCACCTCAGGAAACTTTTGCCTCCAGCCTTAAGTGGTTCTATAGACTCAGGGCCTGTCCTAATCTCCACAGTATTGAAGGGACTATTGAGGGTAGTGTGAGTGTGGACATATGGATGCTAAGGATCTCCATACATCTCTTGTGGAGCCCACCAAGAATGAGGTTACCAACCTCAGTGGGGGTTTCATGTCAATGAAACATGGGAAAGAGCTGCCTGAGAGAATAAATTCCAGCAGGTTCATTGGGATGAACCAGAGGGATGGGATGGGGAGGGAGGTGGGAGGGGGGTTCAAGATGGGGAACACATGTACACCCGGAGCAGATTCATGTCAATGTATGGCAAAACCAATACAATAATGGAAAGTAATTAGCCTCCAATTAAAATAAATAAATTAAAATTAAAAAAAAAAATAAAAAGTGACCAAATTTATAGGTTAGAAGGACTACATCACAATCCAATTGATGGAAATGCTTCCAGGAACTTCAAACATAAACCTATGTGGTTTACTCAGTTTAGACCAACACACAATTTGTTCATAGGAGCAGTCTTCCAATTCCTTGCTCACTCATAGGAGAGCACTTTTTCTACTTCATAGACACAGATACATGATCCTCTACAAGATTTGCTTCTAAATTGAAGCAAACCACAAACTGTCAATCTTTACAATCCTCAAATTCTCCAACTTTAGTTTAGCACTCAAGGGAGTCACTTGGCTGTGGAGAGAGAAAGCAAGAGCCTTTCTGGTGGGGGTGGGTGGGGGCAGAAGCTCAGACAACAGAGCTTTCCAGAATGAGAAAGCATAGTTGGAATATGGTTTGGGCTCAGTCCAAGTCTCTTCTGATGTGGGGCTGCAGAAACAGAAAACCCTGAATTCCTGACATAGTAGCTACCTTTGCTCTCAAACCACTAGTGAATGTTCTCCAACTCTGTGGCATAATTATCCTAGACATCACTGAAAAAAGAGAAATCTACAAACATTTTATTGGGCTGAAAAGAAAGGTTTTTTGGCAATGGGAGACTTGGCCCTTGGAAGAAAAAAATGCATTGAACATTTCTCTGTCCTCTCACAGGAACTCTGAGGGGAATTTTGGAGTCCTGCTTGATATTAGGAGATAAAAAGAGGACAAAACCTTTCTCCACCCCAAATCTGGTGGTGGAGGCCTCCTCAGTGCCAAATGACACAAAAGCTCTCTTCCTTGACTTTAAAAATATGCTCTCCCACTGAGATGAGATTCAATCTGTGCAGTTAGGTAACATATTTCTTTTAGAACTTGTGGAAATGGCTGTGATGTCACTGATAATAACTGTGTAGGGCAGTGTTTTCTAAAGACACTTTGAGGAAAAAATGTCCAATGCCAAATAAGTTTGTGAAATGCTGCATCATCTACTTTTTAAACAGAAATTAAAGTCTGGGAGAGGTGTTTTGTTAAGAATCCTGGGTAACTTTGCTTAACTTGGCTTGTCCAAAACTTGTTTGATCACACAACTCCATCAAGGTATATACATTTCCAAAAATTAAAAATCATGACTTTCATACAAACATAGTATGCATGTAAAAGTTTATTTTAACACAAAGATTTATTTAACTTGTTAATGAAGGTGTGTATTAATGCTAACTCAAAGAAGGATCTGAGAGACTAGTATATACTGTCACTGAAAGGAAGAATGCTGAAATAAGATTGCTAAATTGCTGAAATATAAAACAGGTGAAAGTCTTACAAGAGAATAAAACTATTGAAATTATATTTTTCATGGACAGCAATTATTTCTATTTCTACTGACAGAAATCATTGACAACTTCTACAAGTTAACTTGCAACTGTGCAGAATCTTCACCTTAATATATAGTAAATCAGACAATGGTATGTTACTCTATTTATTTTTAAAAGTTTTTATTAAAAGCAACCTAGATGTCCATCTGCAGATGAATGGATAAGAAAGCTTTGGTACATATACACAATGGAGTATTTCTCAGCCATCAAAAAGAATGCATTTGAATCAGTTTTAATGAGGTGGATGAAATTGGAGCCAATTATACAGAGTGAAGTAAGCCAGAAAGAAGAACATCAATACCGTATATTAACGTATATATATGGAATTTAGAAAAATGGTAACCTGAACCCTGTATAAGAGACTGCAAAAGAGACATAGGCATTTAGAACAGTCTTTGGGACTCTGTGGGAGAGGGTGAAGGTGGAATGATTGGAGAGAATGGAATTGTAGCATGTATATTATCATAAGTGACCAGTCCAGGTTCGACGCATAAATTTTCCTCTGTTCAAAAAAAAAAAAAGAAACTAATGGTGAAAATTATTATGACCATTAATAAAGGTCAGTCTTGCCCACCAAAAAAAAATAAAAATAAATAAAAATAAAAAAAAATAAAAAAAATAAAAGTTTTTATTAAAGAAAAATAATCCTTATTTTTTAAATACTCTTCTTCTCTTTCTTTTTCAAACCATTGTGTCCAGGGCTGACTTTCACTAGTATTAAATGCCACCCAGAAGCAGGTCACCTACCAATGGTTTAGCACCACGTTCCCCAGGAATGTGTGATGCATGACCCACAAGGGGGCAGCCACCTAAGGCTGTGCCCTGTGTCCCACGAAGAAGGGCACTCTGCACCCGGTCCCAACACGTGGCAGGGCACAGATATGTCGCTCTAGAGCAATGATTCTCAAAGTGTCCTCCCCAGACCAATAGCACCAGCATCACTGGGATCCTGTTGGACATACAGTTACTTAAGCGGCACTCAAGACCTACTGAATCAGAAACTCTGGGATAAGATGCAGCGTTATGGGTTTAAAAGCCCTCCAGGGCATTCTAATGTTTAATGAAAATTTGAGAACCACTGACCTAAAGAATTAGTAATAAAAATAAATAAATAAAATTAATTAACTTTAAAAAGAGTTGATCTTCAGGCAACAAGTATATTGCCAATATCTTAGTATGACTTTGCAAAGATATGTAGTCATCCTTTTGTCTATTTCTAAATTTTGGATAAAATTTTTAGCCTGTTTTTCAGTGTCACACTTTGCAAAGGAGTCTTCAGAACATAGATTTTAATATCCCAGCCTCTGTAGCACAGGACAGGACATGAGAACAGTGTTCTTCATACTGCAGGTCATAGCACATTCAATTCAGTTCAGTTCAGTCTCTCAGTCGTGTCCGACTCTTTGCGACCCCATGAATCACAGCACGCCAGGCCTCCCTGTCCATCACCAACTCCCAGAGTTCACTCAAACTCATGTCCATCAAGTCAGTGATGCCATCCAGTCATCTCATTCTCTGTCGTCCCCTTCTCCTCCCGCCCCCAATCCATCCCAGTATCAGAGTCTTTTCCAGTGAGTCAACTCGTCACATGAGGTGGCCAAAGTATTGGAGTTTCAGCTGTAGCATCAGTCCTTCCAATGAACACCCAGGATTGATCTCCTTTAGAATAGACTGATTGGATCTCCTTGCAGTCCAAGGGACTCTCAAGAGTCTTCTCCAGCACCACAGTTCAAAAGCATCAAATCTTCGGCGATCAGCTTTCTTCACAGTCCAACTCTCACATCCATACATGACCACGGGAAAAACCATAGCCTTGACTAGACGGACCTTTGTTGGCAAAGTAATGTCTCTGCTTTTTAATATACTATCAAGGTTAAATTTTTTTTAGACTGGAACCTGCAGTGATAAATGCATTTAAAACAGTATCCCACTACCATCCACATTACATTCTCTCCATTTATATGACTGCAACCAAATTTCCATGAAACAATAGTAACCCTGAATATACACTGTGTTGTTTTCTAATCTGTACCATCTTGTTCCATTTCGTTAAAAATATGAATCATAACTCCTTAAATTAATTTCACAATCCACTAATGTGCTATGTAAACATTAAATTCTTCTATTATTAAAGAAGAGTGTCAAATAAATAATCTAAGTTTCCACGTTAAGAAACTGGAAAGAAAAAGAACAAAAATAAGTTCAATACCTCTTTTTCACATTTTGCTCTGGGATAGCCAATGAACTTGTGTGTGGTGGAAAAGATTTTCAAGATCACTCACTGTAGCTTCTACTTGGCAAGAAAACATAACAGTCAAATCCACTTAATTAGTCTCATGGTAACTTCAATACCCTGGAATAGAACGAACAAATGGTGAAGGGACCTCAGTCAATCTGTCTGCATTAGGGGATCCCACTTTTCTGTCAGGAAATCATGGACACTGAGCCTGACACAAAATAGCTTTCTATGCAGAGTGAGGCCATTAATGTCAGTCTGAATATCAAAGCTTAATTTCTTTCTTATTGTTTAAAGGAAAAGTTCTAATTTTTTTTTCCCCTATACCCCAGTGGATTATCTTACGTACCTCTACTCAGAAATATCCAGGCTAGAGAATAAAGGGACAAAAAGACCCAGTCATGAAGCAATTTTATCTCTGAGATGATTCTGTGGAATTCACCCAAAACAGACAGAATATGCTAGGCATAAAGTAAAGCTATGTGAAAGGTAGCTATTTCTGAGGATAAAATAATCCTTTGGAGAACACACTGCATTTTGCTAAGCTGTCAACCAATAGATTTCTGTGTCTTCTTGTATGTTGTGCTGTGACTGTCTTCTAAATACCACATTCCAATGTCAGCTTGATATTTAAAACCAGCTGGCCTCACTCCATCACCATCCATTATGTTGCATTGTTTTACAAGAAATGTGACTTCTCTGGCAGCAGACATGTTGATCCCAAAGAAAATATTTTTCACATTTTGCCGTGTGGATTTTTAAAATATATTTATACTAGACACAGAAGGTGTAACCTTGAAACAACTGAACTTACTCAAACAGTTAATGGATTTATAAATGCTGCTCCATTTTCTCAAGATGAATTCATTTAAAAGATTTTTTAAAATAAAGTTTAAAATCCCATCTTTGTTGGCTCAGAAGCTTGCAGGGGAGTTGGCTCAGGATGCTTTCTCATTTGGGATCATATTCTGTTGCTAAGAGACTTGCATAAGCTTAGGGATGACTTAAGATCATTGGTAGAAAATATACTTAGAAGCTAATCTATGAGTGGCTATTTTTATATAAAGAATCTTGGTCATTTTTATATAAAGAATCTTACTTTCAAAGAGAAGATAAGTTCCTTTTCTTTTGAGAACAGTGGGAGCTCAAGCCTGAAATTTAACCATAATCCATCAGTATCATGGTCAGTTTGATTCAGTACTCAGGATGACATTGACCCTGTTAGAGCCTGAATTTTCCTTCTACATCCCAAATATTTTTCCTAATACAGAATGAATTTTTAAGTTCAAATGCTTAACTATTGCTCATTTTTACACCAGGTGGCGCTAGTGGTAAAGAACCAGCCTACCAATGCAGGAGGTGCTGGAGACGTGGGTTCGACCCTTGGGTCGGGAAGATCCCCTGGAGAAGAGCATGGCAACCCACTCCAGTATCCTTGTCTGGAGAAACCCATGGGCAAAGGAGCCTGGCAGGCTACAGTCCATAGGGTCACAGAGAGTCGGACATGACTGAAGTGACTTAGCATGTACACACAAGTATATTAGTTATCTATTGCTGTATAATAAATTACCACATATATTTGGGGCTTAAAACAGCACTCATTTATTATTTCATAGCTTCTATAGATTAGGAATCTGAAATTAGCTTAACTGGGTCCTCTGCCTTAGAGTGCTCTGTGCGTGCTAAGTTGCTTCAATAGTATCCAACCCTATGAACTGTATCCCACCAGGCTCCACTGTCCACAGGATTATCCAGGCAAGAATACTGGAGTGGGTTTCCATGCCCTTCTCCAAGGGATCTTTCTGACTCAAGGATCAAACCCAGGTCTCTTACATCTCTTGCATTGGCAGGAGGGTTCTTTGCCACTAGTGCCACAGTGTCCTATGAGGCGGCAATCAAGATGTCAGCGAGGGCTAGAGTCTCATCTCATTACTCAAGGAGGGAAGGATCCACTTCCAAGTTCATTATATCATTGTGGATAGAATTCAGGTCCTTTTGGGTTGTTGTACTATAGATTCTCTGAGTTATCCCAACTAAGGATGAGAAAGCTGGGGTATTTATTCACTAACTTTCCACTATCACTGGTTGAAGATTGCTTCCAGAAGCATTAACTGTCAGGCATTTTACGCTTAGTATATGTGAGAGCTGAGCATGTTCTCCCAACCAAAGTGGAAAAAAAAAAAAAGCCCTCTTGCAGAATCATGGGTTTTCACAGTAAGCAGCCTTTAGCATGTTGAGGTGAGTATGGAAGAAATACAGATGGGGCACCAATAGCATTGCTACAATCACAGAAACTAAAGAGCTGCCGAGAGACCGCCCAGACCTTTCCCTGTTTTCATAAAACCTAGTACCTAAAAACACCCATAAGGAGACAAGCAGTTTTACTTCATGTCAAGTTACATCACACATTCCTGATCATGGCAGGCAAGTGGTGAGATAAAACGAAGATTTGAAATGTACAGGAAGCTCTGAAAGGTCCCCAAAGAGCCTATGCCCACTCAAACAAAAGCAATGGTTCTAAGTAGCAACAACTCTAATACTTTACTGATTCTTGGATTGAACAGGCTCCTAGAAGATCATTTGACAGCCTACAAAGTACCCTTCAAGGTAGAGATAGGCCACAGAAGCCCCAAGGTACCATGAGAGGTTGGTAAAAGTAACCTAGGAAGTAATAATGGCCTACTTTAGCCCCTCAACAAATCCTAAGAGGTTGGCGCTGGGCCACATCATCCCCAAAGTACCCTGGGGTTTGGGGGATGGTACCCATAAGGTCCAAGATAAAAGGATATCTGATTCCCAAATTTCAAGATCCCTTTCACAGAACACAGGGAAAATACAATCAGCAACAGTCACACCCTGACAGTCCTGCATTTTTTTCAATTATTTAAATGGAAACTGACCTCAAGTTATAACTGAACTAAGATTCCTAAACAAAACTGAGTTTTCTCCAAACTTAAAATGAATCAACATTTGAAGTCATTGGTAAAATGGTTAATAGTTCCCCAAAGGCAGAGTATTATTTTGTTTCCCTTTGTATGTCTAGTCTTATCTTTGGGATAATAAATAGGTATCAAATAAATAGATAAATGCCTTAGTTTAAATTTCCTTTAAGGCAGAAACTATCAGTAAGCTTGTCTTTAAAATTAAAAGAAAGGGATATCTATTTTCAAATTCACATGGGAACCAAAGAGTTAAATGAAGTGAAACATATTTGCTTACTTCAGGAATTCTCAGAGCCTTTAATATGCCAGGCTGCGCTATTAAGTCACCAGGTTAGGGAGATAACATAGGCAGAATTCCATGAACCTGATTGATTAAACACTAAATTCTTTTTTTATTTCATAAAGCACTTAAAATTCCAAAGAATTTTGAGACACTCTAGCTCTTGAAAGTGAAAGTTAGTCGCTCAGTTTGGTCTGATTCTTTGAGACCCTATGGACTGTAGCCTGCCAGGCTCCTCCGTCCATGGGATTTCCCAGGCAAGAATACTGGAGTGGGTAGCCATGTCCTTCTCCAGGGGATCTTCCCAACCTAGGGATCAAATGTGGGTTTCCTGCATTGCAGGCGTATTCTTTACCATCTGAGCCACCAGGGTCTCCTCTAGCTCATATAAGCTGCTTAATGATTGAAAATCATAAGTATACCAAAACTGAATTGTTATAGAGGGATTTCAGGGGATGGATATGGCTTGATTGAAATTTTATGTCCATTGATTAGTAACTCCCATTTCTTCTTCTCCCCAACCCCTGGCAACCACCATTCCACTCTTTGACTCTATGAATTAGACTGTTTCAGATATTCATATAAGTGGCATCATGTTGTAGTTGACTTTCTATGACTGGTTTATTTCACTTAACCTAATGTCCTCAAGGTTGTCTCATATTGCAGAATTTCCTTCCCTTTTAAAGCTGAATAGTATTCCTTTGTATGTGTAGATTACATTTTCTTTATCCACATATCTGTTGATGAGCTTTTAGGTTGTTTCAACCTCTTGACTGTTGTGAATAGTGTTGCAATGAACATAGGAGTGCTAATATCTCTTTGAAATCCTGATTTCAATTCTTTGGGATAAGCACCCAGAAGTGGGATTGCTAGATCATATGGTAGTTTTATTTTTAATTTTTGGAGGAATCTGCACAGGTTCCTCCATATCAGCTACAGCGTTTTGCATTCCCACTAACAGTGTGCAAGTGTTTCAATTATCCACATCCTCACCAACACTTGTTATCTGCTGTTTTTTGATAATAGCCATCTTGACAGGTATGTGGTGATATCTCTTTGTGGTTTAGATTTATACCTCCCAGACAATTAGTGACTGCTCTTCCCATGGATTTTGGGTTGCAGTCCATGGGGTCGCTAAGGGTCGGACACGACTGAGCGACTTCACTTTCACTTTTCACTTTCACACATTGGAGAAGGAAATGGCAACCCACTCCAGTGTTCTTGCCTGGAGAATCCCAGGGACGGGGCAGCCTGGTGGGCTTCTGTCTATGGGGTCACACAGAGTCGGACACGACTGAAGTGACTTAGCAGCAGCAGCAGCAGCTTGCTGTTCAGTGGCTAAGTCCTGTCTGACTCTTTGTGACTTTGTAGATTGCAGCACTCCAGGCTCCTCTGTCCAACACCATCTCCTTACTTGCGAGATCAACCCATTATCAGATAGATGGTTTGCAAATATTTTCTCCCATTCCAAATATTGCCTTTTCACACTGCTGATTTTTTTCCTTTGCTGTACAGAAGCTTTTTAGTTTGATATAGTCCCACCCTGTCTATTTTTGCTTTTGTGGCCTGTGAAGAAATATCTCAATATAAGTAAAGCTGATGATGCTGGTTCACGAACCACCCTTTGAAAAGCACTGTGTTAAAAATTCCAGATCCCTCAAATCTGATCTCAGGTCACAGGGAAGAGGCCCAGGATCTGAATTTTTTTAAACAAACATCCCTGATAATTGTTCTGTTCTAAATGTACTACATCTTTTATGTGCACTAAAACTCATGCTCTTTCCCTATTGAGCAGCTCCTCAGATACTGACTGGAGCAGTATTCTCAAAATCCTGATTATCTGGTTTCCCAACACAGAGTAAATTATGAGCTATCTACTGTGCAATGCAGACTTCCCAGGTGGCACTAGTGGTAAAGAACCCTCCTGCCAATGCAAGAGATGTAAGAGGCGTCTCTTACATGTAAGGGTTCAGTCTCTGGGTCGGGAAGATCCCCTGGAGAAGCAAATGGCAACCCACTCCAGTATTCTTGCCTGGAGAATCCTATGGACAGAGGAGCCTGGTGGGCTACAGTCCCTGGGGTCGCAAAGAGTCAGACACGACTGAAATGACTTAGCACGCATGCACGGTGCGGTGCTGAAGCAGGATGTTTGTTTATTTGATTTTGTTTTTAAAGCTAAAATTAGATTTTGGTTTTTTTGCAGAAAATTATTTACTATTAAATGAAGGAGTTTAAACTAAATGCTCTATTTATTAAAGCTACAAACTCCAAACCTAGTTTTTCCTCAAGTTTTTGAATTCAATCTACAAATCTTACTATTCTATTTATAAATCTAGTAAAGTTTAATGATCACTTACACAAACGCCTTTGACTGAATGTTGGTCCCATGTAACTCAGAACTTTTATAAATTGGATAATTCAGTTTAGTTTTTAAGCCATTTAAATATCTAACAAATATGGGGCAGATTCATGTCAATGTATGGCAAAACCAACCAATATAATATTGTAAAATAATTAACCTCCAATAAAAATAATTTTAAAAAAATAATAAATAAATAAAAATAAATATCTAACAAATAAAACTTTATCAGTACTTAGTTAATTCTGATAAACGTATTAAAAGTACAGTCGATCTTAAAGTTATCTTAAATGTCCAAACATGTCGATATAATGTCCTTAAAACTAGGTGCAAAGCCTTAAGAAATTATTCCAGATGTCTTTTCCGTCTGTAAGAGTTATGTTGAGAAAGATAGAAAATGTAAGATTCTGTCAAGTTCAAAGTGTTTAAAACTAACCGTGAAGACTTTTAAGTATCTTGAGATATTAAAATTAAAAATCCCTTTCTGTGAAGGAGCAGCCTGTGGTTACAAGATTCTGTGAGTGGATGGAAGAATTTGTCAATAATTAGGCACAAAACAGGGACATGAGCTATATGACTGTGATTATTAATTTTATGTGTCAACCTGACTGGATCATGGGGTGCCCAAATACTTAGCTAAACATTATTCCTAGGTATTTTTGTGAAGGTGTTTCTGGATGAGATTATCATTTGAATCAGTGGTCTCAGTAAAGCATAATTTCCTTCCAATGTGGGTAGGCATTATCCAATCTTTCAAGGACCTGAATAAAAGACAAAAGCAGGTGAAAACTCACTCTTGCTCTGCCTGATTGCTGAGCTGGGACATTAGAGTATGTCCCAGTCTATATTCAGACTGAGACTTACACCATTGGTTCTCGGACCTTCAGAGTCAAACTGAACCATACCAACAGCTTTCCCAGGTCTTCTGCTTGCAGATGGAAGAGTGTGGGACTTATGGACACAGGCGGGGGGAGGAAGGAGATGGTGGGACGAATGGAGAAAGTAGCATGGGAACATATACACTACCACATATAAGATAATCAATGGGAATTTGCTGTATGACTCAGGGAACTTGAAATGGGGCTCTGTAACAACCTAGAGGGGTGGGAAGTGGTACGAGGTGAGAGGGAGGTTCAAAAGGGAGGGGACATATGTATGGCAGAAACCAACACAATATTGTAAAACAATTATCCTTCAATCAAGAATAAATTTTTTTAAATGTACAATTGTGCAATGGATTTAGGCAAATGCATTAAGTTGAAACATTCTAGTATCTTCAAATTTAAGAGAATTTTTGATTGAACCTTTTCACACTAACATTACCAAGATTCCACGTCTGTGCTCTTTATACAGTTGATTTTTTGTGGCCTCAAGGGGTACCATTTTTGACTTCTACCTATTGAGAGAAATCTGTAATCATCACTGAGGTTATAGCTAATTTCCTCTACCTAGATTAGATTCTTAGTTTTAAAAGTTGTCTTTATCTTAATGTCTGGTATTTCCTGGCCCTGTAAGATAAATAAGTTACTCTAGGAGTAATTTAATAAGACCATAGCAAATAGCCAACATGTATTACTGTAAAGTAGTTTATTGTTTTCTCCCCAACACCACAAACTCCAAAAAATACCCATGCCAATTACAAAAATAAATGATAGTCAATTTTATACTATTAGTAACACATCATAGATTGATAGGCAGTAGAGAAAGAAGGACTCATTTCTCAAAGATTCATCCACCTGTTGAGCTTGGTGATACATTTCCTTCACTCCAGCTGCAATTTGGTTAATATTTCTGTGGGAGGAATCAGTTAGGAGTTATTTGTTGACACCAGGACAGAGACAAGAGTGAGGCAAGTGAGCTACCCAGGGTATAGAATATAAGGCAACATTACTCAGGCATCTGCTAAAGAAGGTGCTAGAACTTCTTCACTGTGCAAGAACAGGGTCAGCACCTGACAGCGTGTGCCACCTAACATCTTGTATCCTTGGTGCCTTGCTTACCTCACCCCTAGTCTTCGCACTATTGGACACCTCAAAAGCCCTCTGGGGTGACCCTGCTTACAAAAGTTTTCCGAGAGATCAAGAAAAGACTGCCATCTTTCTTCCAGGGAAGGATCATGCTAGAGCCGGCTTTCTTTCCAGGTTGACCTTTTATTGCAGGCCTCCTCTTTCAGAGTAGCACCACCTGGCCAAATTCTCTCTGACCTGTCTCATATCTACCATAGGAAACCTGGTACAAAACTGCTTAAAAATGACCTTTGTGACATATTCATCTTTTAAAAAACCAGAAAATTCAGATTTACAAAATAACAAAATATCACCCTTAACTTCATCACTTAGAAATAATTATCCTTTACATTTTGAAGAATGACCTTTATGCATATATTTTTAATATAACCATAGGTTCAAATTGTACATATTTGTTTTGGTTCTTTTTAAACTTCTCATTATATCATTTTACATTTTTAAAAAAAGTCTTGCACAACACTGTTGTAAAGTGTTGCTTAATACTCCACTTTGTGACCTATATCCTGATTTATTATTAATCAAATCTCATATTGTTAGACATTTATATTGTTTCTAATTTTTTGTATTATATCACTTCTATGAGCAGACCCAAAACTAGACTTTATTCTCATCCTGAATTATGTCCTTTGGATACAGTTCTAATTATGGAAGCATACTTTGAAGAACAAATCTTTGAAGGTTTTTAGTACATATTATCAAGTTTCCCCCTCCAGGAAGTTTATACCAATTTTGATCTTGTTCTTTTGGCTACTAGCAGCTCAGTCAGGAAAACAGTAATAACAGTAATTGCAGCCACCACTTGTGGAAAGGTCAACTTCTTTTGACTTTACATACATTATCTCATTAAGTCTTCAAACAGTCCTAAATTTAAGTGGAATTACCCCCAAGTGATGGCCAATTTTATGTCAATTTGACTGAATCACAACACCCAGATATTCAGACATTATGCTGTATGTTTCTGTGATGATTTCTTTTGGATAACATTAACATTTAAATTGGTCAACTTTGAATAGGGCAAATTACCTTCCATAATGAGGGTGGGCCTCATCCAAACAGTAGAAAGCCTGAATAGAACAAAGGCTGACTTTCTCTGAGCAAGAAGGAATTCTGCCAGTAGACACTTTTTGGACTTGAACTGCGGCTGTTTCCCAGGTCTCCAGCCTGATGGCCTACTCCACTGATTTTGAACTTATCAAGCTTCCATAATCATGTAAAAGTGAAAGTGTTAGTTGTTCAGTTGTGTCCAACTCTTTGCGACTCCATGGATTGTAGCCTGCCAGGCTCCTCTCTCCATGGGATTTCCCAGGCAAGAATACTGGAGTGGCTAGCCATTCCCTTCTCCAGGGTATCTTCCCGACCCAGGGATTGAAACTGAGTTTCCTACATTGTAGGTAGATTCTTTACCATCTGAGCCACCAGGGAAGCCCATAATCATGTAAGCTAATTCCTTAAAATACACCTCTCTCTCTCTTTCTCTCCACATAGTATTGGTTCTGTTTCTTTAGAGAACCCTGACTAATACACCCTATTTGGCAGATGAGAAATTCAAGATTCAAAGAAGTTAATGCTCCCAGGTTCACACAGATAGAAAACAGCATATCAGTATTGAAATACAGTTTACATCAGACCTTGAGCCCATCATGTCATACTCGGACATTCTCCATCACTGTGGAGAAGTTTGGGTAACTTCCCCAAAACCTGCCAATAGCATTAAATTGAAGGGCCCCTTCACAGTAGAACATCTTAACGAGGCAAACTCAGTCACACCAGAGCAGCTACCTAACTCAGAGCCTCTCCCACCACCATTAAAAGAAGAAGACCTTTCAGTCAACTTCTGTTGCAGTTCTTTGATTAAGAGACCAGAGGCTTCTGTCAATAGGACCTACTAGAAATCGGTGGCCATATCATTGCTATCTATTTTTTGGCCCTCAAATGCAATGGGTTAGGTTTGGACATTCTCCCAATTTCTGCAATTTCAGAATCACCTACATAATGGAGTTGAAGAGCACAACCTCTTGTGATAGCCTTCTTTTGAATCAAAATGTGAAACTAGATTTGAGCAGAGATGAGGAAATGAATAACTAGGAGATATTTTCTTGTCCCTTCCTATTCCAGTACCTAGGGAGCCACCCTGTCTGAAATGAAAATATATGAAAACAAACAAACAAACAAAAAACCTGAAAGGGACATTCTGTTGCTCCAATACTCTAACTTCTTGTAGTTCAATTATATAACATTAAATAAAGATGATGGACCTGAACAAGCTGCTCTCAGACTGCCGGAGAGTCTCAGAGGCCCTTAGGCACAGTGGCTGAGCAATTCAAATTTTAACTTTAACTACAAATTGTGTGTTACAATTGGCAGATGGGTAAGCTAGAATGCTATTCTATTTCAGGAAATGAGGCTCTAGTTTTGGGTTTCATGCAAAGGGTGCTGGCTGCTGTTTTTTGGCATTTAGACTAAAGCTCAGCTCTACTTCCAGAACCATGATGTGGGTACTCAGTCACCAGAACGGTCTGAAAGTCATACACCAAGATGAATGTGTGTTGTTGTTTAGTCGCTTAGTCCCGTCCGACTCTTTGCAACCCCATGCACCACAGTACCTCAGGCTTCCCTGTCTTTTACCATCTCCCGGAGCTTGCTCAGTCAATGATGCCATTCAACCATCTTGTCCTCTGTCATCCCCTTCTCCTCTTCTGTATGAATGAATGTGTATGACTCCATATTAAAAAAGAAAATCATGGGAACGACCCCATTTAAGCCTTCCCTGTGTGAAGGTCCCCTGGAAAAGAGAAAGGCTACCCACTCCAGTATTCTGGCCTGGAGAATTCAGTCCATGGGATCACAAACAGTTGGACATGACTGAGTGACTTTCACTTCACTTATGTGAAGGTGACGCAACTGTATGCAACCTAAAGATTAAAATGTCCCACCCAGCCGAAGACCTAAAAAAAATGGCCCCTTTGAGGTAGGAGATAGAGGGAGGGGTTCCAGGTTGGACTTTTACAATCAGCCAGCCTCCTCTGCATTTCCTGAGGCAAGAGGTAGGTGGACTCCAGTGAAGGAATTTACAACCAGCTTCCTGTTTGCTCTCTGAAATGGAAGTAACAACAGAAACAGGGTAAATAGACAGTCTCTGTCTTTTGTAAACACCTCAAGGAAATAATCACAGCCAGGACAAAGAGAGGCAAAACCCTGTCTGAGTAACGGATTAAGGGATATCCCTCTCTCTTTTGGGACAAGGGAGACACTATACATGTGCAGAAAGGCTCCTTGGAGTCAAATGAAGTAAGTCAGAAAGAGAAAGATAAACATCCTATTCTAACGCATATATGGGCTTCCCTGGTGGCTCAGAGGGTAAAGTGCCTGCCTACAATGTGGGAGACCTGGGTTCAATCCCTGGGTTGGGAAGATCCCCTGGAGAAGGAAATGGCAACCCACTCCAGAACTCTTGCCTGGAAAATCCCATGAACTGAGAAGCCTGGTAAGCTACAGTCCATGGGGCTGCAAAGAGTTGGACATGACTGAGTGACTTCACTTCATAACTTCATAACGCATATATACGGAATCAAGAAAAATGGTAATGAAGAATTTATTCAGTCAGTTCAGTTCAGTTCAGTTCAGTTGCTCAGTCGTGTCCGACTCTTTGCGACCCCATGAATCACAGCACGCCAGGCCTCCCTGTCCATCACCAACTCCAGGAGTTCACTCAAACTCTTGTCCATCGAGTCGGTGATGCCATCCAGCCATCTCATTCTCTGTCGTCCCCATCTCCTCCCACCCCCAATCCTTCCGAACATCAGAGTCTTTTCCACTGAGTCAACTCGTCACATGAGGTGGCCAAAGTATTGGAGTTTCAGCTTTAGCATCAGTCCTTCCAATGAACACCCAGGATTGATCTCCTTTAGAATGGACTGGTCGGATCTCCTTGCAGTCCAAGGGACTCTCAAGAGTCTTCTCCAGCACCACAGTTCAAAAGCATCAAATCTTCGGCAATCAGCTTGCTTCACAGTCCAACTCTCACATCCATACATGACCACGGGAAAAACCATAGCCTTGACTAGACGGACCTTTGTTGGCAAAGTAATGTCTCTGCTTTTTAATATGCTGTCTAGGTTGGTCATAACTTTCCTTCCAAGGAGCAAGCGTCTTTTCATTTCCTGGCTGCAATCAGCATCTGCAGTGATTTTGGAGCCCAGAAAAATAAAGTCTGACACTGTTTCCCCATCTATTTCCCATGAAATGATGGGACCAGATGCCATGATCTTCGTTTTCTGAATGTTGAGCTTCAAGCCAACCTTTTCACTCTCCTCTTTCACTTTCATCAAGAGGCTTTTGAGTTCCTCTTCACTTTCTGCCATGAGTGTGGTGTCATCTGCATATCTGAGGTTATTGATATTTCTTCCGGCAATCTTGATTCCAGCTTGTGCTTCTTCCAGCCCAGCATTCCTCGTGATGCACTCTGCATATAAGTTAAATAAGCAGGGTGACAATATACAACCTTGACGTACTCCTTTTCCTATTTGGAACCAGTCTGTTGTTCCATGTCCAGTTCTAACAGAAGAATTTATTACAGGGCAGCAATGGAGAAACAGACATAGAGAATAGGCTTATGGACACAGGGAGAGGGGAGGAGAGGGTGAGATGTATGGAAAGAGTAACATGGAAACTTACATTATCATATGTAGAATAGTTGAAAGTGAAAGTGAAGTCGCTCAGTCGTGTCCGACTCTTTGCGACCCTGTGGACTGTAGCCTACCAGGCTTCTCCGTCCATGGGATTCTCCAGGCAAGAATACTGTAGTGGGTTACCATTTCCTTCTCCAGGGGATCTTCCCAACCCAGGGATCGAACCCGGGTCTACCGCATTGGAGGCAGACGCTTTAACCTCTGAGCCACCAGGGAAGCCCGTAGAATAGTTAGCCAACGGGAATTTGCTGTATGACTCAGGAAACTCAAACAGGGGCTCTGTATCAACCTAGAGGGGTGGGATGGGGAGGGAGATGGGAGGGAGGTTCATAAGGGAGGGGATATGTGTATACCCATGGCTGATTCATGCTGAGGTTTAACAGAAAACAACAAAATTTTGTAAAGCAATTATCCTTCAATTAATAAAAAATTTTTTTAAAAAGTCAGAGGTTAATTCCAGGCCATATCAAATCCTGCTCCTCCCCAGAAGTCTTCACTTTGAGATACCTCTTGGCTAAGGTGTGTATGCGCACCCCAGGGGAGGGTACTGAGACAAATTAACCAGGAGGGACAAAGGAAGATGATTGGCCTGAGGGAAGACAAAGATGTGGATCTTATAAAGGATTTAAACTTCCCTAAAGAGTAATTCTGGAGAAGGAAATGGCAACCCACTCCAGTGTTCTTGCCTGGAGAATCCCAGGGACGGGGGATCCTGGTGGTCTGCTGTCTATGGGGTCGCACAGAGTTGGACACGACTGAAGCGACTTAGCAGTAGCAGCAGCAAAGAGTAATTTGGACACGACTGAGTGACTGAACTGAACTGAACTGAAAGCGTAATTCTCTCTCTGAGCTGCTGCTTACTTCTGCAGGGGTCGGAAATCATCTTCACACCCAGTGAGTCCTTAATAGCTTTGGTGAATGGAGTTCCAACAACTTTTAGCTGCCTCCAATTCTGCCTCAGTCAAATAGACACAATTGCAGTTTGCTTAAAGGAAAAGCAAACACAGAATGGAAAGTTCAAGAGGAATAATAACTTCAAAAAATTAGGTATAGAAGGAACATATTTCAATATAATAAAGGCCATATGACAAGTCCACAGCTGACATCATACTCAATGATGAAAGATTGAAAGCTTCTCATCTAAGGTCAGGACATCTAGGGTAGGTGCCCATTCTCACAACTCTTATTCAACATAGTACTGGAAGTCCCAGGTAGAGTAATTAGGCAAGAGAAAAAGACATCCAAATTAGAATGGAAGAAGTAAAATTATCATTATTTGCAGATGATATAATTTAATATACAGAAAATCCTAAAAACTCAACTGAAAAGCTGTTGGAACTAATCAACAGATTAAGTTAATTTGCAGGATATAAAATCAACATACAGAATTGAGTTGCTTTTGTATACACTAAAAATAAAAAACATTTGAAAAAGTAATAAAGAAAACTATCCCATTCACAACAGCCTCAGAAACAGCAAAATACTTAAGAATAACTTTGATCAAGCAAGTGAAAGACCTGTACAAGGAAGACTACAGGAATTTAGTGAATGTTATTCTGTTGCCGAGTTCAAGCTCACTCAGCTTGCCACAGAACAGGCCAATGAATCTGAGGGGTTGAGGCAAGGAATAGAGCTGACCAAGAAGACAGCAAGCTAGAACCTCAAAATCACCATCTTGTCAGGGCTTAGTTGCCAAATTCTTTTATGGATCAGAGATGGGGGGGAGGTGAAGAAACAAAGTAAAAAGACCATTCAATCCTTGCAAATGTCCCCTAGAATGGCAAGCTTCAGACAGGGGAAGGTGTTAGTTTCAGTTCCTTACAGTCCTTCAGAGGTGGGCTGCTCAGCTTATCTCCTTCAGGGAGGCCATTATGTATGTTTATTATAACAAAAAAGGGTTAAAGTCACAGAAGAAGAACCAGTGTAAATTTAAAATTAACCCTTCCTGGTTACAATTATATGTTCATGGATCAGAAGACTTCATATTGTCAAAATGTCCATACTGCTCAAAGCCTTCTATAGAATCAATGCAATCTCTATAAAAATTCCAATGGCATTTTTCACAGAAATAGAAAAACAACTCCCAAATTTGTTGTTGAACCACAAAAAGACTGAATAACCAAAAGAGAGAATAGGCAAGCTGGAGGTATTACACTTCAGATTTTAAAGTATACTGTGTGTACTAAGTCATGTTCAACTCTGTGCGACCCTGTGATTATAGTCTGCCAGGCTCCTCTGCCCGTGAGATTCTCCAGACAAAGCTACTGGAGTGGGTGGTCATGTCCTCCTCCAGGGGATCTTCCTGACTCAAGGATCGAACCCTAGTCTCTTATGTCTCCTGGACTGGCAGACAGGTTCTTTACCACTAGCACCACCATCAAAACAGTATGTGATCAGCATAAAAACAAACACAGATGTCAATGAAACAAAATAGAAAGCCCAGAAATAACCTCCACATATCAGGTCAACTAATATTTGACAAGGGAGCCAAGAATGAGAGAAAAATAATCACCATAGTAAATGGTGTCAGAAAACTATAACCACATGCAGAAAAATAAAATTGGGCCCCTTTTTTATTTTTTCACAAAGATTATCTTGAAACAGATTAAAGACATGAACAGGACTGATACCATAAACATTAGAAGAAAACAGGAAAAAATCTCCCCGATATTGGTCTTAGCAATGATTTTTGGATATGACACCAAAAGCACAAGTAACAAAAGCAAATAATCCACCAATGGGACTATGTCAATATAAAAAGCTTCTGTACAGCAAAAGCTTCACTCAACAAAATGAAAAGGAAACCTACAGAATGAGAGAAAATATTTGTAAAATCACATATGGGATAATGGGTTAGTATCCAAAGTTCATTAAGAATCCATACAACTCAATAACAAAAAAAAAAAACTGAACAATCCATTTTTTAAATGGGCAGAGGAACTAAGTAAACATTTTTCCAAAGAGAACATCCAAATGGCTGACAGATACACGCCCAACATCACTAATTATCAGGTAAATGGCAAATTAAAACACAGTGAGATACTACACCACACCTGTTAGAATGGCTATCATCAAGATTGATATGAGATAACAAATGTTGGTGAGGATGAGGAAAACAGGGAATCCTTGTGTACTGTTGGTGAGAATGTAAATTGGTACAGCCACTATGGAAAATGGCACAGAGCTTCCTTAAAATTTTTTTTAAAGAGTTGCTATATGATTCAACAATTCCATTTGGGGGTATAAATACAAAGGAAAAGAAAAACAGGATATTGAAAAGATATCTGTACCCTCATATTTATCATAGCAATACTCACAATAGCTAAGCTATAGAAACAACCTAGTTCAGTTCAGTCGCTCAGTCGTGTCCGACTCTTTGCCACACCATGAATCACAGCACGCCAGGCCTCCCTGTCCATCACCAACTCCCGGAGTTCACTCAAACTCATGTCCATCGAGTCGATGATGCCATCCAGCCATCTCATTCTCTGTCATCCCAGTCTCCTCCCGCCCCCAGTCCCTCCCAGCATCGGACTCTTTTCCAGTGAGTCAACTCGTTGCATGAGGTGGCCAAAGTATTGGACTTTCAGCTTTAGCATCAGTTCTTCCAATGAACACCCAGGATTGAACTCCTCTAGAATGGACTGGTTGGATCTCCTTGCAGTCCAAGGACTCTCAAGAGTCTTCTCCAACACCACAGTTCAAAAGCATCAATTCTTCAGTGCTCAGCTTTCTTCACAGTCCAACTCTCACATCCATACATGACCACTGGAAAAACCATAGCCTTGACTAGACAGGCCTTGGTTGGAAAAGTAATGTCTCTGCTTTTTAATATGCTGTCTAGGTTGGTCATAACTTTTCTTCCAAGGAGTAAGCGTCTTTTAATTTCCTGGCTGCAATCACTATCCACAGTGATTTTGGAGCCCAGAAAAATAAAGTCTGACACTGTTTCCACTGTTTCCCCATCTATTTGCCATGAAGTGATGGGACCAGATGCCATGATCTTTGTTTTCTGAATGTTGAGCTTCAAGCCAACCTTTTCACTCTCCTCTTTCACTTTCATCAAGAGGCTTTTTAGTTCCTCTTCTCTTTCTACCATAAGGGTGGTGTCATCTGCATATCTGAGGTTATTGATATTTCTCCCGGCAATCTTGATTCCAGCTTGTGCTTTTTCCAGCCTAGCGTTCCTCATGATGTACTCTGCATATTTGAATAAGAAGGGTGACAATATACAGCCTTGACGTACTCCTTTTCCTATTTGGAACCAGTCTGTTGTTCCATGTCCAGTTCTAACTGTTGCTTCCTGACCTGCATACAGGTTTCTCAAGAGGCAGGTCAGGTGGTCTGGTTTTCCCATCTCTTTCAGAATTTTCCACAATTTATTGTGATCCACAAAGTCAAAAACTTTGGCATTGTCAATAAAGCAGAAATAGATGTTTTTCTGGAACTCTCTTGCTTTCTCCATGATCCAGCAGATGTTGGCAATTTGATCTCTGGTGCCTCTGCCTTTTCTAAAACCTGCTTGAACATCTGGAAATTCACAGTTCACATATTGCTGAAGCCTGGCTTGGAGAATTTTGAGCATGACTTTACTAGCATGTGAGATGAGTGCAATTGTGCGGTAGTTTGAGCATTCTTTGGCATTGCCTTTCTTTGGGATTGGAATGAAGACAGACCTTTTCCAGTCCTGTGGCCACTGCTGAGTTTTCCAAATTTGCTGGCATATTGCGTGCAGCACTTTCCCAGCATCATCTTTCAGGATTTGAAATAGCTCAATTGGAATTTCATCACCTCCACTAGCTTTGTTCGTAGTGATGCTCTCTAAGGCCCACTTGACTTCACATTCCAAGATGTTTGGCTCCAGGTGAGTGATCACGCCATCGTGATTATCTTGGTCATGAAGATCTTTTTTGTACAGTTCTTCTGTGTATTTCTGCCACCTCTTCTTAATATCTTCTGCTTCCCAGTAATGGATGAATGGTAAAAGAAATTGTGAATGGATGAATGGACAAAGACGTGCAATACATAAAAATATTTACATATATATTTACAAAATAGAATCTTATTCTGCCATGAGAAAGAAGGAAATCCTGCCATTTGTGACAACAAATTGGAATGTGGGGCATTATGTTAAATGAAATAAGTCAAACAGAGAAAATCAAATACTGTATGATATCACTTATATGTGGAATTAAAAAAGTGAAACTCATAAAAATAGAGGGTAGAAATGTGGTTACTGGGGGCTTGAGGGTAGGGGAATTGGGAAAATGTGTAAGGGTACAAACTTACAGCTAGTAGATAAATAAGCTCTGGAGAGCTAATGCACAGCATAGTGATTATAGTCAGCAATATTGTATTATAAACTATAAAACTGCTTACAGACTTGATCCTAATTATTTTCACCACCAAAAAAAGAAATAGATTATAACTATGTGATGGGATAGAGGTGTTACCTAATGTGATGGTGGCAATCATATTGCAATATATAAATTATTGAATCAACACATTGTACATCTTAAACTTACACAATGTCATAATTCAGTTATATCTCAATTAAAAAATAGGAGTAATGGCAGCCAACATAACTTTAAGAGCTTAATGGCAACAGGGTACTCTAAATGCTTTCATATATCATTAACTTTTACAACAAGAATTCAACGAAGTAGCCAAGATTCTTCTCATTATTTTACATATGAAGAAATAGAAAGATCAGTGACTTGCTGCAGGCCTCCTAACTAGTAAGTGAAGCATAAAGGTTTTTTGTCTTAAACCCTGTACTGATTGCTAAACACGGAAAGACAAATACTGTATCATCTCGTTTACATGTGGAATATACAAAAATGAGCTCATAGATTCAGAGAACAGCTTGGTGGTCACCAGAGGTGCATGGTGGTGGTGGTGGTGGGGGAAGTGGGTGAATATGGTCAAAGGGTGCAAATTTCCAATTATAAGATGAATAAATTTTGGGAATGTAAAATACAGCATGGTGACTATACTTAACAATACTGTATTGTGTAGTTGAAAGTTAAGAGAGTATATTTTAAAAGTCCTGACTGCAAAAAAAGAAAAAAATTGTAAAAATGTAAGGGAATGAATGGGCTACCCTGGCAGCTCAGACAGTAAAGAACCTGTCTGCAATGGAGGAGAACTGGGTTTAATCCCCAGGTCAGGAAGATCCACTGGAGAAGGGAACGGCAAACCACTCCACTATTCTTACCTGGAGAATTCCATGGACAGAGGAGCCTGGTGAGCTATAGTCCATGGAGTTGAGAAGAGTCAGACATGACTTAGCGACTAACACTTTCACTTGACTTCAAGGTGATGGACCTGATGATCATGTAATAGTATATATGTATAGCAAAGCACTACATTGTATACCTTAAACTTACACAATGTTATATGTTAATTATATTTCAGCAAAGCTATGAATAAATAATGTCCTCTGGAATAAAAATTAACATGTAGCAGTACATATAACAAGAATACATGAAATACAATTATTCTTAATAATCATAAAAATAGAATGCTGAATCTCATAAAGTCAAATTGCTCTGAGACTGAAAAATTATGTGAAAGACAAATAGGAAGTTTCTAAGAACTTAGGGAAAATTCAAATTTTCAATTCAAATCTGATAAAGTGAACTTTATGCTTCCTTAAGTTGCCCATTGAGAAAACTGCATTCTTCTTGTTTCATCAAGGCTTATGTGTCAAGGAAAGAGAAGTAGCAAGTACTTGCTGAGAGCTTCTTGCCTCTCTGAAAGGTTGCACACACTCCCTCCCTTGTGAGGTAGACCGCACAAATATGAGTATTATTATTATTAAACAATAATATTGCTATTAAACAATAATCAACATATTATTGTTTCTGATTTACAGAGAAAGTCACTCAGGCTGAGAGAAGCTCAGTGGTGGGTGCCAATACCAATATTAGATAGGAAGACATGCTTCAGACCTCGTCCATCTAGTTCCAAAGGCCACAGGCACTGTGTTCTACTTGCTTGGTCAAGTCTGTAGTTTCTTTCCTACAAGAGAAAAACTTCACTTACAGATATATTTACTACCAACTTTCTACCCTTCCTCCTATCTTTCAATGGTTCCCACAGTCTCCTTTTCATCCCCTCTCATTTTCTATGCCCCTTGTGCCGATACACTTTCCCTGAGGTAGTAACAACACATCAATTTTCTATGAAAGAAAGACCTCTGTATTAGTTTTAAACGTGGGAGCATGATATGAGGCAAAACAGAAAATCTCAGCAATCAAGATTTGGCGGGTGAGGGGAGGAATGGAAATCCAGTGGTTTCTGGCAAATATTCCTCACAACCACATGTGCAAATGACAAAACTGTGCAGCAAGTGAGACTCTGCTCAGTGAAATTAAGACAGGGATTTGGAAAACTCTATCTTCAACCATATAGAATGGGAAAGACTAGAGATCTCTTCAAGAAAATTAGAGATACCAAGGGAACATTTCATGCAAAGAAGGGCTCAATAAAGGAAAGAAATGGTATGGACCTAACAGAAGCAGAAGATATTAAGAAGAGGTGGCAAGAATACACAGAAGAACTGTACAAAAAAGATTTTCACAACCCAGATAATCACGAAAGTGTGATCACTCACACTCACCTAGAGCCAGACATCCTGGAATGTGAAGCCAGGTGGGCCTTAGGAAGCATCACTAGGAACAAAGCTACTGGAGGTGATGGAATTCCAGTTGAGCTATTTCAAATCCTAATAGATGATGCTGGGAAAGTTCTGCACTCAATATGCCAGCAAATTTGGAAAACTCAGCAGTGGCCACAGGACTGGAAAAGGTCAGTTTTCATTCCAATCCCAAAGAAAGGCAATGCCAAAGAATGCTCAAACTACCGCACAATTGCACTCATTTCACACGCTAGTAAGGTCATGCTCAAAATTCTCCAAGCCAGGCTTCAGCAATACGTGAACCGTGAACTTCCAGATGTTCAAGCAGGTTTTAGAAAAGGCAGAGGCACCAGAGATCAAATTGTCAACATCCACTGGATCATGGAGAAAGCAAGAGAGTTCCAGAAAAACATCTATTTCTGCTTCATTGACTATGCCAAAGCCTTTGACTGTGTGGATCACAATAAACTGTGGAAAATTCTGAAAGAGATGGGAAAACCAGACCACCTGACCTGCCTCTTGAGAAACCCGTTTGCAGGTCAGGAAGCAACAATTTGAACTGGACATGGAACAACAGACTGGTTCCAAATAGGAAAAGGAGTACATCAATGCTGTATATTGTCCCCCTGCTTATTTAACTTATGTGCAGAGTACATCATGAGAAATGCTGGGCTGGTGGAAGCACAAGCTTAAATCAAGATTGCTGGGAGAAATATCAATAACCTCAGATATGCAGATGATACCACCCTTATGGCAGAAAGTAAAGAAGAACTAAAGAGCCTTTTTTTTATTGGAGGCTAATTATTTTACAATATTATATTGGTTGGTTTTGCCATACATTGACATGAATCCGCCCCGGGTGTACATGAGTTCCCCTTCCTGAACCCCCCTCCCACCTCCCTCCTCCCCTTATCCTCCCTCTGTGTCATCCCCATTAAAGAGCCTCTTGATGAAAGTGAAAGAGGAGAGTGAAAAAGTTGGCTTAAAGTTCAACATTCAGAAATGTAAGATCATGGGATCTGTTCCCATCACTTCATGGCAAATAGATGGGGAAACAGTGGCTGACTTTATTTTTCTGGACTCCAAAATCACTGTGGATGGTGATTGCAGCCATGAAATTAAAGACGCTTACTCCTTGGAAGGAAAGTTATGACCAACCTAGACATCATGTTTAAACACAGAGACATTAGTTTGCCAACAAATGTCCATCTAGTCAAGGCTATGGTTTTTTCCGTGGTCATGTATGGATGTGAGAGTTGGACTATGAAGAAAGCTGAGCACCGAAGAATTGATGCTTTTGAACTGTGGTGTTGGAGAAGACTCTCGAGAGTCCCTTGGACTGCAAGGAGATTCAACCAGTCCATCCTAAAGGAGATCAGTCCTGGGTGTTCATTGAAGGGACTGATGTTGAAGCTGAAATTCCAATACTTTGGCCACCTGATGCGGAGAGCTGACTCATTTGAAAAGACCTGGTTTCTGGGAAAGATTGAAAGCAGGAGTAGAAAGGGACGACAGAGGATGAGATGGTTGGATGGCATCACTGACACAATGGACATGGGTTTGGGTGGACTCCAGGAGTTGGTGATGGACAGGGAGGCCTGGCATGCTGCAGTTCATGGGGTTGCAAAGAGTCAGACACGACTGAGCTACTGAACTGAACTGATCCTCAACCAATCCTTTCCCCCTAGAAGTTTTCTTAAAGGAATCCCTTGATGTGACAGTGAGGGAAAATGCATTATTTTGGTTTATCTAAATGCCACTGAAACACCAGAATATTCCTAGCCAGACATTTCATACAGCGTTCCAAAATCATGCACTACCTACCCCAGGAGGGCAGCCCTGTTTTCTCACCAGCTATTTCTAACTCTCCTGAGGATACTGACCAGGGAATTCTTTTCAGAAATACACCTGAGGTCTTTAACACTTAAATTAAAGAGTGGTGAAAGAAGCCTGTCTTTCACTGAGTTCTGTTCAAGACCATGCTGAGATTTGAATGACTCTCTATAGAGGTGTTGTTATTCAGTAACTCAGTAGTATCTGACTCTTTGTGACCCCATGGACTGCAGCACGCCAGGCTTCCCTATCTTCACCATCTCCCAGAGTTTGCTCAAACTCATGTCCATTGAATCGGTGATGCCATCCAACCATCTCATTCTCTGTTGCTGGTGTAGGGACAAATCAAGAATCCTTGAGCAGGAGGTGGAGGTGGGGTTAAACCAGAAAAATCTTGCCTGCTATTTCCTTGCAGCTATGTATGGAAGACATCTAGAGCCTAAGTCAGTATCATGGAGCAGTGACTAATTCATCAAACACACCTCTATAGACCAAGGACTGACCATTTTAAAGATTTCTTGTGCAAAATCTTTAATAGCAAGGGAGGCTAGCACCTAAGAACAAGCCGGCAGAGCTATCTATCAAGTAATGGAGGGCTTCTGTCTCTTGATGGGCCAATAAGGGAATCTGTTGGAATATGCTTTGGAGAAGTGTTGCCACAGGACAGTACCAAGGCATCACACTGCATGAGCAGATGTCAGTCTTGCTCCACCTATACTTGGCAGTCCAATAACCAAAGCATGAGACACACCATGGAACCAGAGTGACATCTCCCCAGCACAGGGGTTTCTGCTATGTTTATGGCCCACTAATGGCCCTTTGCAATTTGCATTACCTTGATGTAGTCCAGGTCAGCTAAAGTCAGAGAGAGAAAGGAATGATAAGGATTGGAAACTCTTAAGAATAAAAAATAGCTCAGTTGGTAAAGAATCTGTCTGCAATGCAGGAGACCTGGGTTCAATCCCTGGGTTGGGAAGATCCCCTGGAGAAAGGGAAAGGCTACCCACTCCAGTATTCTGGCCTGGAAAATTCCATGACTGTGTAGTCCATGGGGTCACAAAGAGTCAGACAGAACTGAGCGACTTTCAGTTCACTTCAAGAAGAAAAAATTAGGTTTCAGCTATATCAGGGTAGCCATAGGCACCTCTGCATCTACTCATTCACTAAGAGATATCCAGAGTGTTTTGCAAGGTTCTGGCATAGGCGAGGCACTGCTTCTTTGAAACCATTCTGACAAATGGCTAATAGGTCACATTACATCTGAGTAAAAGTCTGAGTGTGCTGGAACTAGGCTATTTCCCCACAGTAATTCTGACCATGGCCTTCCACTTACCATCAATGATTATTAGCTTTGGAGGCTGAGCCACAAGAAAAGGACAAAATGATGTTATGGCAAAATGGGAGAAACTCCAAGAAAGAATGCTACAATAACGATGGCCACGAAGAGGAGAAATGGCAGGGAAAGACAGAGGCAGACAACCTAAAGAGGAAAAGAAGAAGGTCCACAATTTCTTGGTCTGGGTAAAATCAGCCACCTCTGACCATTAGCCTTTAAAATCAGAGACATCACAACTGATGCAGCAAACTTCATTGTTGTCTTACTTTAAGAAATTGCCACAGTCATCCCAACCTTCAGCAACCAGCCACAATGATCAGTCAGCAGTCATCCACATTGAGGCAAGATCCTTCACCAGCAAAAGACTGACTTGCTGAAGTCTCAGATGATGGCTCAGAGAAGGCAATGACAACCCACTCCAGTACTCTTGCCTGGAAAATTCCATGGACGGAGGAGCCTGGTAGGCTGCAGTTCATGGGGTCACGAAGTGTTGGACAGGACTGAAGCGACTTAGCAGCAGCAGCAGCAGATGGTGATAGCTAGCATTTTTTTAGCAGTATTTTAAAGTATGTACATTGTTTTTAAGTATATAGCTATTATACACCGAATAAGCTACAATATAGTATAAACATGACTTTTATATGCACTAGGAAACCAAAAGAAAAAAAAAAAATCAGAGGCATTGAACCCTCCACTCTGGGTATGATGGTGAACAACCAGTAATAACTCAAACAGTAGTCAACCAGTAGTAATTCAAAGAATTTCTAAAGGAATAAGCATGCAATTTGAAGATATGTTAACTAGTCCCAATCTATATGTAAATTAATTTACTTAAATATCTTAAAGTTCCCATTTTGAGAAGCAGGGCCTGAAACAGGAGTTCTTGTGTTAAGCAGTTTTTTTGGCGGAATGTTGTTAAGAGAAGGGGGCTGAAAGAAACAGAATAGAATGGGAGGTGGAGTTGAGCCCGAATATGGTATCAGCTGGAGATTAGCTTCAGTCTGGTTGTGCAGGGAAGCTCTGGAACAGCATTTTCCAGAAGTAGATCATTTCAGAATAATAGGCTTAAGTGAGGTAGCAAAGGAGAAGGCACTGGCAAGCCACTCCAGTACTCTTGCCTAGAAAATCCCATGGATGGAGGAGCCTGGTAGACTGCAGTCCGTGGGGTCGCTAATGGTCGGACACGACTGAGTGAGTTCATTTCCATTTTTCACTTTCACACATTGGAGAAGGAAATGGCAACCCACTCCAGTGTTCTTTCCAGGAGAATCTCAGGGAAGATTGTTGAGAATCCTATGGGGTCACACAGAGTCGGACACGACTGAAGTGACTTAGCAGCAGCAGAGGTAGCAAAACTGCTTTGTTTTTGGATGACAAGCTGTCTCACTGAGCTGACAAAACATGGGACACTCAGAGCAACTCTACAGGAAGGTGCTATCCGAACTCTGAGATTTCAAGTTATAAAATTAACACATCATATTTTTAAAAATAGATCATAAAATAAGAGAATCTTGGTTGTAACAGGATTGCCAATAGCTAAAGGAAATGCGATATCCACAGAAACAGATAGTCATCATGGAAACACAGAACCAAAAAAGATAGGGTCGAAGTTGGCAATATCCATTCAGCAGTGTTGGGAGAGAAAAGGTGCCCTGTCCTACGAACATAGCCAACTAGACCCCACAGCTGGTATATACCTGTGATGAAGATGGTTGCATCTAGCTATCAAATCTGATGATAGCAGTTATTCAAATCATTTAGCCACCTCCCCTCTCTCTGTTTCCTTGCCTAGGAGCAGCCTTCTTTTCACATAAGGGTTTCCTCAGGAGCTTCCATCCAGACAGAATTCATTTACCAGCAGAAAAAAAAAAAATCCTCAGAATTCTAAATTACATATCAGCATTCTAATCTGTGTGTCAGTCTCCTGTGACTTGGGTTAACAGTAGTCTCACAAGATTTGCTCAACTCTAAATCCAGCCATATGCCTCTCTACTCTAAAAGCATTATTGAGGAGAAAAAGGAAAAGGGGGACAGGAAAATATTTATTTTAAGGAATTGGTTCATACAATTGTGGGAGTTGGCAAGTCTGAAATCTATAGAGCAGGCCAACAGACTGGAAATTCTGGCAGGATTTCCATGTTCCAGTCTTGAGGCAGAATTGTTTCTTGTCTAGGAAACCTCAGTGTTGCCCTTAAGACCTTCAACTGATTAGATGAGGCCCACCTACATTATCAAGGGTAACTTCCTTTACTTAAAGTCAACTGATTAGAAATGTTAATCAAGGGTGAAGGTGGGATGATTTGGGATAATGGCATTGAAGCATGTATATTATCATATGTGAAATGAATCACCAGTCCAGGTTCGACGCATGATACAGGATGCTTCGGGCAGGTGCCCGGGGATGATCTGGAGGGAGGATATGGGGAGGAGGGAGGTGGGAGGGGGGTTCAAGAAGGGGAATACATGTACACCCGGGGCGGTTTCTTGTCAACGTATGGCAAAACCAACCAATATATTAATGTAAAGTAATTAGCCTCCAATAAAAAAAAAGTGAAAAAAAAAACAAGAAATGTTAATCAAAGCTACAAAATACCTTCACAGCAACATTCAGACAAATGTTTGACCAAACAACTGGGCACCATAGTCTAGCCAAATTGAAACAAATTGAACCTTCACAATGACATATTCACTAAATTTTATTGACTCTTTTACAGACCATTAGGGACTGTGGCAAGAAGTGTGACAATTGCCATCAGTACCACCTGGCACTGAAGGTCACTGTAAAGTGACAATGCAGCAGAGTAAAAGCCCAGTCACTAGTAATGTACCATGATGACCCTGACCACTTGGCTTGTTCCCTAAGGGATATTCAATTCAGTTCAGTTCAGTCACTCAATAGGATCCAACTCTTTGCGACCCCATGAACTGCAGCATGCCTGGCCTCCCTGTCCATCACCAACTCCCAGAGTCTACCCAAACCATGTCCATTGAGTCGGTGATGCCATCCAACCATCTCATCCTCTGTCATCCCCTTCTCCTCCTGCCCTCAATCTTCCCCAGCATCAGGGTCTTTACAAATGAATCAGCTCTTCGAATCAGGTGGCCAAAGTACAAGAGTTTCAGCTTCAACATCAGTTTCTCCAATGAACTGCCAGGATTGAACTCCTAGAATGGACTGGTTGGATCTCCTTGCAGTCCAAGGGACTCTCAAGAGTCTTCTCCAGCACCACAATTCAAAAGCATCAATTCTTCGGCGATCAGTTTTCTTCACAGTCCAACTATCACATCCATACATGACCACGGGAAAAACCATAGCCTTGACTAGACGACCTTGGTTGGAAAAGTAATGTCTCTGCTTTTTAATATGCTATCCAGGTTGGTCATCACTTTCCTTCCAAGCAGTAAGCGTCTTTTAATTTCCTGGCTGCAATCAGCATCTGCAGTGATTTTGGAGCCCAAAAAATAAAGCCAGTCACTGTTTCCACTGTTTCCCCATCTATTTCCCATGAAGTGATGGGACCAGTGGCCATGATCTTAGTTTTCTGAATGTTGAGCTTTAAGCCAACTTTTTCACTCTCCTCTTTCACTTTCATCAAGAGGTTCTTTAGTTCTTCACTTTCTGCCATAAGGGTGGTGTCATCTGCATATCTGAGGTTATTGATACTTCTCCCGGCAATCTTGATTCCAGCTTGTGCTTCCACCAGCCCAGCGTTCCTCATGATGTACTCTGCACATAAGTTAAATAAGCAGGGTGACAATATACAGCCTTGACGTACTCCTTTTCCTATTTGGAACCAGTCTGTTGTTCCATGTCCAGTTCAAATTGTTGCTTCCTGACCTGCAAACAGGTTTCTCAAGAGGCCAGTCAGGTGGTCTGGTATTCCCGTCTCTTTCAGAATTTTCCACAGTTTATTGTGATCCACACAGTCAAAGGCTTTGGCATAGTCAATGAAGCAGAAATAGATGTTTTTCTGGAACTCTCTTGCTTTCTCCATGATCCAGCGGATGATGCCGATTTGATCTCTGGTGCCTCAGCCTTTTCTAAAATCTGCTTGAACATCTGGGAGTTAACGGTTCACATATTGCTGAAGCCTGGCTTGGAGAATTTTGAGCATGACTTTACTAGCGTGTGAGATGAGTGCAATTGTGCAGTAGTTTGAGCATTCTTTGGCATTGTCTTTCTTTGGGATTGGAATGAAGACTGACCTTTTCCAGTCCTGTGGCCACTGCTGAGTTTTCCAAATCTGCTGGCATATTGAGTGCAGCACTTTCACAGCATCATCTTTCAGGATTTGGAATAGCTCAACTGGAATTCCATCACCTCCACTAGCTTTGTTCGTAGTGATGCTTTCTAAGGCCCACTTGACTTCACATTCCAAGATGTCTGACTCTAGGTCAGTGATCACACCATCGTGATTATCTTGGTCATGAAGATATTTTTTGTACAGTTCTTCTGTGTATTCTTGCCACCTCTTCTTAATATCTTCTGCTTCTGTTAGGTCCATACCATGTCTGTCCTTTATCGAGCCCATCTTTTCATGAAATGTTCCCTTGGTATCTCTAATTTTCTTGAAGAGATCTCTTGTTTTTCCTATTCTGTTGTTTTCCTCTATATCTTTGCACTGATCACTGAGGAAGGCTTTCTTGTCTCTCCTTGCTATTCTTTGGAACTCTGCATTGAAATGGGGATATCTTTCCTTTTCTCCTTTGCTTTTTGTTTCTCTTTTCACAGCTATTTGTAAGGCCTCCTCAGACAGCCATTTTGCTGTTTTGCATTTCTTTTCCATGGGGATGGTCTTGGTCCCTGTCTCCTGTACAATGTCACGAACCTCCGTCCATAGTTCATCAGGCACTCTATCTATCAGATCTAGTCCCTTAAATCTATTTCTCACTTCCACTGTATAATCATAAGGGATTTGATTGAGGTCATATCTGAATGGTCTAGTGGTTTTCCCTACTTTCTTCAATTTAAGTCTGAATTTGGCAATAAGGAGTTCATGACCTGAGCCACAGTCAGCTCCTGGTCTTGTTTTTGCTAACTGTACAGAGTTTCTCCATCTTTGGCTGCAAAGAATATAATCAATCTGATTTCAGTGTTGACCATCTGGTGATGTCCATGTGTAGAGTCTTCTCTTGTGTTGTTGAAAGAGGCTATTTGCTATGACCAGTACATTCTCTTGGCAAAACTCTATTAGCCTTTGCCCTGCTTCATTCCGTGCTCCAAGGCCAAATTTGCCTGTTGCTCCAGGTGTCTCTTGACTTCCTACTGCATATCTGAGGTTATTGATATTTCTCCTGGCAATCTTGATTCCAGCTTGTGCTTCTTCCAGCCCAGCATTCCTCATGATGTACTCTGCATATAAGTTAAATAAGCAGGGTGACAATATACATCCTTGTACTAAGGACTATATAAAAACAATGTATCCTGCTTAATGACAGTTTCTCCTTCCTGAAAAACTTCTGGCTAATCCTGTAATCTTAAAATGTATATTATGGGAGCGGGTCTAGTAAGATCTTTACAACCTCCAGACATTCTTTTGATTCATTGTAATAACTAAGTAAAAGGTATATAACTCCATTTCTAACACTAGCAAGGGAGTACTCTTTCTGCCCCCTTCTGATGTCTATGTCAGAAGCTTTCTCTATCCCTTTTATATTTTAATAAAACTTTATTACACAAAAGCTCTGAGCAATCAAGCCTCATCTCTGGCCCCAGATTGAGTTCTTCTCCTCTGGAGGTCAAGAAACCCGGTGTCTTTCATGGTCCTGCAACAACTTTTCAGTACCTTGAAAAGTACAATATTATGGTACAGTAGCTGACACACAGGGGCTGGCATCTAGTGAACAGGCAAGAAGAGTTACTGACTGGAGAATGGAGAGGAGGAGGGAAGGATGGTCAACAACTGGAGACAGGGTAAGCTGCAATTTCACTCATGCCTGACACTGATGACACAGGTTCTGGTTCCTTGCTGAATTCAATTCTATCTACCCTCTTGAAAAAATGATCCATTAATGTCTGGGTAGTAGCTCTATTTTTTTTTTTCTCATCATAGTAGCACCGGATTTTATCTGAACAGCTGCTACAGCCTTCATGTACCATTCTGCATTTAGGTCCTGTGCCTCAAAAACTAACTGTGCTGGACTTCCCTGGTGGCCCAGTGGTTAAGAATTCACCTGCCAATGCAGGGAACATGGGTTCAATCCCTCATCCAGGAAGATTCCACATGCCACACGGGTCAACTAAGCCCTAGCACCACAACTACTGAGCCCGTGTGCTGCAACTACTGAAGCCCTTGCCCTGGAGCCCACACTTGGCAACAAGAGAAGCCGCCGCAATGAGAAGCCGCCGCAATGAGAAGCCTATGTGCTAAGTTGCTTCAGTCGTGTCTGACTCTGTGCGACCCCATGGACTGTTGCCCGCCTGGCTCCTCTGTCTATGGCATTCTCCAAGCAAGAATACTGGAGTGGGTTGCCATACCCTTTTCCAGGGGATCTTTCTGACCCAGCCAGGCGGGTTCTTTACCACTAGTGCCACCAATGAGAAGCTTACACACCGCAACTAGAGAATAGCCCCTGCCCGTGCACAGCAACAAAGACCCAGCACAGCCAAAAATAAATATACAAATATTTTTTTTAAAAACCTATTATTCTCTGCCTCTGGACTGCTTATTAAAAAAAAAAAAAACCACTAACAGTGCCTTCTCAAATATAAAATCCCCTTGTCATTTCTTATGTCATGAATCCTTTCAGTTCTTTGGTTACTTCTTTCTCTTATCTCCCTTCATCCTTTCTCTGGGTCTCCAATTCCAACAGATCTTCATTAGTAAGCTCCATGTTCACATCTTTGAAAGTTCAAAACTTGAAGGTTTACATATAGGGGGTTTATGTATTTAAAAAATGCTTTGATCAGAAAAGACTTAACTAAAATTTAGACAATATTCTTGGAGATTTGGAGCCTTAGGGTGCAAAAGGAAGCTAGAGAAATAAGCAGGAGCTAGTTTGCACAGAGTCTTGTGGGCAACGTTAAGAATTTTAGTATTCACTCATTCATTGATGGGCAGCCACAGAAGGGTTTTAAATAAAATTAGGAATTGCTTTGACCAGATTTGTGTTCTTAGACGATAACTCTAGCTGTCATGTGGAAGATGGTGTTTTCATTAGATTATAATTTTGGCTAAGTGTAACACAGACTCAAAATAACAATGGCATAAGTAAGGTGAAGTGTGAGCTGGAATTAGATGTTGCTCCTAAAAATCTTTAGGAACCCAGGCTCCATCTATCTTCTTCTTCTATCATCCCTACATTAATGCCCTTAACAGCATTGTCCAAGTTTGTTCTGCACCAAAGCCACATCTCAACCAGCAAGAAGGGCACCTGGAAATTCTATATGTCACTGCCATTTTGTTTCTTTAGCAAGAACCTAGTTCAATGGCCACATCCAGCTCAAGGGAGTTTGGGAAAGTGAGTTTTTTTTTCCCCTAGATGGCTCCGTGCCCAGATAAGAAGTCTATTACTTTAGAAGGAAAGGAATGGATGTTGGAAGACAACTGGCAGTTTTGCCACTGATGAATTAGAGATAGTCAAGATAGGAAATAGGGTGACTAGCATAGAGGCAACTGCAAAAGTTCAGGTGGGATATGATGGTGAGTTGGTCTAGCATAGTAAAGTAGAGACAGAAAGAAACGAAGGGATCTAGGGGCAATGGCAAGCCACTCCAGTACTCTTGCCTAGAAAATCCCATGGATGAGGAGCCTGGTAGGCTGCAGTCCGTGGGGTCGCTAAGGGTCGGACACAACTGAGCGACTTCACTTTCACTTTTCGCTTTCACACACTGGAGAAGGAAATGGCAACCCACTCCAGTGTTCTTGCCTGGAGAATCCCAGGGACAGGGGAGCCCGGTGGGCTTCCATCTATGGGGTCACGCAGAGTCAGACACGACTGAAGTGACTTAGCAGCAGCAGCAGCAGGAAATGTGTAGGGGCATAGAGTCAATAGCTTCCCTGGTGGCTCAGATAGTAAAGAATCAGCCAACAATGCAGAAAACCTGGGTTCAATCCCTGGATCAGGATGATGCCTTGGAGAAGGGAATGGCTACCCACTCCAGTATTCTTGCCTGGTAAGTTCCATGGACAGAGGAGCCATTCGGGCGACAGTCCATGAGGTCACAAAGAGTCGAACATGACTGAAGTGACAGCAGCAGCAGCATAGAATCAATAGGATTTAGGAATAAGAGTTAAAGGAGAAGGAAATGTAAAAGATAACGTTCAAGTTTCTAAAATGAACAACCAGGAAAATGATGGCATCATTAACTGAGATGGGAAAGGCTAGAAATCTATAGATTTGTGTAAGACAATCATAAATTCAGTTTTGAGATTCTTGTCAGATATTCAAGTATAAATATTATCTCAGCCAGGTGTTGGAAAACTGACCGATAGGACAAATTTGGCTCACTGTGTGTTTTTAAAAAAATTATAATTTTATTGTGATAAAATATAGGTAACAAAATTTACCGTTTTATCCTTATTTAAATATACAATTTATTGGCATTAATTAATTTCACTATGTCATGCAAACATTTCCACTCTCTATTTCCAAAGCCTTTCCATTACCCCAACAGAAACTCTGCGCATGCTAAGTTGCTTCAGTTGTATCCAACTCTTGCTACCCTATGGACTGTAGACTGCCAGGCTCCTCTGTCCATAGGATTCTCCAGGCATGAATACTGAAGTGGGTTGTCATGCTCTTCTCCAGGGGATTTTCACAGCCCAAGGATCGAAATTGAGTCTCTTGCGTCTCCTACATTGGCACGTGGATTCTTTACTACTAGCGCCATCTGGGAAGCGACAGAAACTCTGTAACCGTTAAACAATAGCTCCCCACTCCCCTTTCCCCTCAGCCCCTGGTAACTTCTAATCTACCTTCTATCTCCATAAATTTGCCTATTCTACATATTTCAAATAATTGGAACCATGCAGTATTTGTCCTTTTGTGTTCAGTTTATTTCACTTAGCATAATGTTTTCAAGGCTCACCCATGTTGTAGTATGTATCAGAACTTCATTCCCTTGTAGCATGGAGCCCTTCAGGAGCAATGTAAAACAGATTTAAAAAGTGATAACTCTGCAAACCAGCAAATAAGTGGAATGGGAAAAGAATGTAGAGTGTAGGAGAGAAGAAATAAATTCTGAATTTGAGCAATTTAAACTATTTGTATAGAATAAGCAAGGGGCTATTAAAGTGAAAGTGAAAGTGAAGTCGCTCAGTTGTGTCTGACTCTTTGCGACCCAGTGGACTGTAGCCTACCAGGCTTCTCCATCCATGGGATTCTCCAGGCAAGAATACTGGAGTGGGGTGCCATTTCCTTCTCCAGAAGGGGCTATTAAGCAGGTACAAAATGAAGGGGTGGATATTTTAACAACACTAAATGAAAACTCCATAATATTTTCAGATCATGTTTCCACATTAAAACATCTACTGAGGGAGGGAGAGGGCAAGTTTGTGCAGTCAGAACTGGGATTCCTGATACATGTTATGAATATCCCACCACAGGTATCAAAACCTAAAATACCCTGACATCTTCTCATTTTGATTAAAGAAATAGGGATTCAGTATTCCTCACAATATTTTGGCTTTGCAAAATTATCAGACCATTATAAGTAGATGTGATTCTAGGTCTTGAAATCACTTATCCTAAGCTTATTGTCTCTGAGGATAGAAAAAGTGTGCAACAGGGATAGAAAAAAGACAAAATCTTTGTTATAACTTAAGGAGATTTCATCTCTGCCCTGCTATCCTGGGTTCTAAGAGATTTAATTATGGCAGGCATTACTGGGAAGTAGAAGTGGAAAACAAAACTAAATGGACATTGAGTGTGTGTTAAGATAGTCTTCCTAGGAACGGGTGGAATCAGCCAGTACAAGATAGATTCCAGGCAGCTGGGAGATATGTGGACAGTATTTAAGGTGCAATGTATCTGCCAGTAATAAGACCGAAAAAAATAGGCATTTTTTCTGTGTCAGGGGACGTTCAACTTTAAGAGATCCAATATGTTATTCTCTTCTTTTGTGTGCTGTTTCTCAAGGACTCTCTATTCCTTATCAGTTCCTGGAAAACAGGAACGAGCAGAGCTGCACGCAGTTCTCAGGACTGAGATCATGAGAAAGGGCACCTGCTTGGATTCCTTTCAGTGACTCCCTTCAGTGACCTTTTACTTAAAGGTAGTCTATTCCATTTTGCCCCTCTTACTCAGGATATGGAATGCTTTCTGGCCCTTTAAAGACTGTTATTTGCTTGGCTTTGTTTTTGCTCAAATTTTTTACTGCCTAAAGTTGCCTTGTATGAAGATACATAAATATGCGTTTCTGCAAATAAAGTACCCTTGTTTCACTCGAGACTTGGATCCCCTGTATCCCTCTTCTTGTCAACTCCAGTCCCCAGGTCCTGGTCTACAAAGACCGTGACATTTCCCTACCGAGTTGAGTGTGGTCTTCATTTTATAATAGGAATGATAGAACTCTTCTCTATACTTTTAATGATTCTTTATAGAAGCTGTTTGGCCCCATTTCTATACTAGACCAGATCCTGAATCTCTTAAAATCTCTTCAGTAACAGATTATGAAAGATGAAGTACCTGGAGGATGATTTTATTTCAGCTTTTATGGCTAATCTTAGTAAATTTTGTCTTGATAATTCTGGATTTTTAAAATTTTCTGCTGCTGAAAATCAGGATGGATTTTTCTTCCTCGTTTTCAGAAATTATATTAATAGGGTAGCAATGTCAATTGCAAAGTTGTCACCAGCATCAGTTGTCAAGTGCTTTGAATTTCTTTTTTTAATAAAGACCTTATTTTTATTTGTTTAATTTACTTTTTTACTTTAACTGGAGGATAATTACTTTACAATATTGTGATGGTTTTTGCCATATATCAACATGAATTGGTCATAGGTATACATGTGCCTCCCTCATCCTGAAGCCCCACTCCCACCCTATCCCTCCAGGTTGTCACAGAGCACTGGCTTTGGGTGCCCTGCATCATACACAAAACTCCCACTGGCTATCTATTTTATATATGGCAATGTATATGTTTCAATGCTATTATCTCAAATCATTCCACCTTCTCCTCCCATTGAGTACAAAAGTCTGTTTTTTATGTCTCTGTCTCCTTTGCTGCCCTACACATAGGATCGTTGGTACTATCTTTCTAGTTTTGAATTTCTTAGATAAAATATTTGAAAATAAATAATATCTTATTTAACACAACCAATAAACTATCTTAAATGGAAAAAATAACAATTTCTTTGTAAAGCTGAATAATATTTCATTGTATGTACATACCACATTTTGTTTATCCATTCACCTGTTGATAAACACTTAGATTGTTTCCACTTTTTGTCTATTCTGCGTAATGCTATAATAACTTTGGCATACAAGTATCTGTTTGAGTCCCTGTTTCCAGTTCCTTTGGGTATTATACCTGAGCATGGAATTGCTGGGTCAAATAGTAATTCTATGTTTAACTTTCTGAGGAACCACCAAACTGTTTTCAGAGTGGCTGCACTATTTCACACTCCAATCATGAGAGTACAAAGGTTCCAATTTCTCCACATTCTCTCCAACATTTTTTATTTTTAATTGTTTTTTAAATTATATCCATTCTCCACAAAAAAGAATGAAATGTTGCCATTTGAAACAACATGGATAGATTCAGAGGGTATTATGTTACTTGATATAAGTCAGATAGAGAAGGACAAATACTGTACGATATCACTTATATGTAGAATCTAAAAAATAAACTAGTGAATATAACAAAAGAGAAGCAGGCTCACAGACATAAAGAACAAACTATGATGGTTGCCAGTGGGGAGGGGGAAGTAGAGGACAAGATAGGAGCAGGGGTTAAGAAATACAAACTATTATATAATAAACAAATAAGCTACAAAGATGTATTGTGCAACATAGGGAATATAGCCAGTATTTTGTAGTAACTATTAGTGGAATTTAAATTTCAAAAATTTTAAATCATTATGATGTACACTTGTAACTTATGTTATATTGTATACCAATTTTATTTCAATTTTAAAAATGAAAAATAAATCATTATAGCCATTCTAGTGGGTGTGAAATTATATCTCACTTCTGGCTTTTATTTACATTTCCTTCATTGACTAAGGATGTTGAGGAGTATCTTTTCATGTACTTATTGGTGATTTGTAGATCTTCTTTGCAGAGCTTTTTATTCAAATTTTTGGTGCATTTTTAACTGGGTTGTTTGTCTTTTTGAGGAGGAGTTGTAACTTTTTAATATATTCAAAATATTATACTCTTATTGGCTATGATTTTCAAATATTTTCTACCATTTTTAGGTACTCTTCACCCTCTCTTAAGAGTATCATTTAATGAACAAAGGTTTTCAATTTTGATGAAGCTCAATTGATCGGTTTCTTCTTTTCTTGCTTGTGCTTTTGGTGTCTTATCTAAGAATCCATTGCCAAATCCAAGGTCATAAATCTTTTCCCCGATACATTCTTCTAAGAGTTTTAGGATTTTTAGCTCTTTTATTTAGATCATTGTTCATTTTCAGTTCATTTTTGTATATGGTGTGAGGCAGGAGTCCAAATTCATTCTTTTTTATGAGGAAATCCGATTTTCCTGGCACCATTTATTGGAGATAATTTCTTCTCCCGTTCAAAGGACTTGACATGTTTGTCAAAAATCAATTGGCCATATATGTAAGGGTTTATTTCTGGGATCTCAGCTCTGTTCCATTGCTCTATATGTCTATACGTAAGCCAGTACCATTTTGTTTTGAGTGTTATAGCTTTGTAGTAAGTTTTGAAGTCAGGAAATGTGAGTCCTCCAACTTGATTCTTTTTCAAGATTGCTTTGGATATTTTGGGACCCTTAGAATGCCATATGAATTTGAAAATCAACTTTCCCATTTCTACACAAAGAAAAGCTGGAATTTTTATAGAAATTGTGTTGAATCTGTAGACCACTTTGGATAGTATTGACATCTTAAAATATTAAATTTTCCAATCCATGAACATGAGATATCTTTCCATTTATTTAGATTTTCTGTAATTTACGGCAATGGCAACCCACTCCAGTACTCTTGCCTGGCAAATCCCATGGATGGAGGAGCCTGGTAGGCTGCAGTCCATGGGATCGCACAGAGTCAGACATGACTGAGCGACTTCACTTTCACTTTTCACTTTCATGCATTGGAGGAGGACATGGCAACCCACTCCAGTGTTCTTGCCTGGAGAATCCCAGGGACGGGGCAGCCTGGTGGGCTGCCGTCTATGGGGTCGCACAGAGTCGGACACAACTGGAGTGACTTAGCAGCAGCAGCAGTACAAGTCTTTCCCCTCCTTGGTTAAATTTATTCCTAGGTATTTTATACTTCTGGATGATATTACAAATGAAACTGTTTTCTTAATTTCCTTCTGAGAATTTTCATTGCCTGTGTTTAAAAACACAACTTGTCAGTGTGTATGTGTGCTGATTTTATAACTTTCAACTTTCCTGAATTAATTTATTATCTCTAGTGGCTTTTTTATAGATTCTTTGGGATTTTCTATAAGTGGAATCATGTCATCTACAAATAAAGATAGTTTTACTTCTTTCTTACTAATTTGGATGCTTTTTATTTCTTTTTCTTGTCTAAATAACTCTGGCTAGAACATCCAGTACAATGTTGAATAGCTCACTCCTTTTTTAAAAAATAAAGTTTTACTGGAACACAACCAGGCTCATTTATTTATATATTGTCTATGGCTGCATTTGCACTGCAATGGTAGAGTTGATTAGTTTGACAGAAACCAATTGGATCAAAATTTTTTAAATATTTAATATATATCCCTTTACAGAGATAGTTTGACAAGCTTTTCTTCTAGTGCTATGTTGTGCTTTGTTGTGTCTGACTTTTTGTGATCCTCTGGACTGTAGCCCACCAGGCTCCTCTGACCATGGAATTTTCCAGGCAAGAATGCCATAGCAGGGTTGCCATTTCCTACTCTAGGGGATCTTTCCAACCCAGGGGTCCAATCTATATCTCTTGTGTAACCTGCATTGGCAAGCCAATTTTTTTACTACTGCGCCACCTGGGAAGCCATTTTCTTCTAAGTCTGAAATTCAAAAGAGTGATCTTGATATGAGATACATATTTTTATGTTACTTGAAGTCACAGTAGTTTGAGGACCACCTAGAATGAAAGTTGTGGCTTAAGGATTAAGACTTGATGTATTTCAGCATTTAATGATGAAAAGGATGAAAAAAGCCCATCATAAGAGACTGAGAAGTGTGTGTACCAGAGAGTGTAGTGTGCCTCAGAGAAACCAAGAAAAATGAGCATTCTGAGAAGAGGGAAATAGTAAACAATGTGAAAAGCTGACAAAAAATATCAAGTAAGATGAGGACTTTAAAATGTCCATTGTTTTTAACAACATGATGGTTACTGGTAACTGTAACAAGAGAAGCCTCCTAGGAATAGTTTTAAGTGTTTTAATTTCCAAAATGAAATATTTTGAAGAATCAAACATTTGAAGAGCTGCAGTTTCATGCTTTTCTAAAATATGTATTTATTGACCAACAAATTGGGCTAATTTCATTGGTATAAATTAGTATAATATATATTTAAAATATTTCCCAAATTGGAATTATTTTTAAAAATAAATTTATTTCCATGAAAAAAAGACTTTTCAAAATGATTTTCCAAAACTAAAAAACACATAAAGAAAATATTCCTGGTACATATTCATGCACTTTAATCAATTTATTAGCTATATATATTTCTAATACTATGTTAACTGACATTTTTTTCTGAAAACATATTTTTTCAATAGGACTTAGTAAAATTGCATGCAATATTCCTCAAAGTTGTACTCTATAGCCAATAAACTTGAAATTTTGGGTAACTTCAATTTATTCTTTTCTGAAGATTATAATATTGTTGATTGAGAAGACAGTCTTTTTACAGATGTTACAGCATCTATAAGATAGAGCAAATCCTGTTAATTAGAGAGTATACTTGATTTCAATTATTTTATTGAAAAATGGAGAAATATTTTGAAGGGTAATGTGTTTTGCTTCCATTTAGAGTCCTTCAGGAGAAGGAAATGGCAACCCACTCCAGTGTTCTTGCCTGGAGAATCCTAGGATGGGGGAGCCTGGTGGACTGCCATCTATGGGGTTGCACAGAGTCGGACACGACTGAAGGGACTTAGCAGCAGCAGCAGCAGCAGAGTTCTTCAACAAATATTTTTACAAGATAAAATTCATTAAATAAATTTTCTGTATTTATAATTCTTTTGAATGATTTACCAAATTTAAACACTGAAAAATCAAGGCTTTCTCAAGTATATTCTAGTATTACAGTACAGATTATATGGTTTAGTTAAAAATAAGAAACAAGTCAAGATATTACAAAGTGCAGTTGTAGAATGTCAAAATTAAATCTTGTATGTAGTTTGGGCTCTCATCATATAATCTGATAAATAATGAATTTCAATTTATTCCTATATATAAGCTTTATTTTCATAATTTCAATTTGCTAAGAGCTTCAAAAACTGAAATTTTTGGTACTCCATTCCTTGAGTACTTTGGTTAAAGATTTCTAAATGATTGAACAAAATACAATCTAAATTTAAAAGACTTGTTCACAATGATGGTCAATACTCTGTAGGACACTTGAGTTAATTGACAGCATACTTCCATAAAAGCTCAAAATTTTAAACAATCTGAGTCATGACCAGAAGCAAAAAGAGAATCATATACAGCCATGCTAAATTTTTTTCATGTTCCTCATCAGAAATGTCTCAAAAGTTTATTCTAAATATGTATATGTATATGTGTACTCTCAAAGAAGGCAATGGCACCCCACTCCAGTACTCTTATCTGGAAAATCCCATGGACGGAGGAGCCTGGTGGGCTGCCATCTATGGGGTCGCACAGAGTCGGACACAACTGAAGCGACTTAGCAGCAGCAGCATGTGTACTCTGTCTCTCAGTTGTGTCCGATTCTTGACTCCTTGTGGACCATAGCCCTCTAGGCTCCTCTGCTCATGGAATTTTTCAGGCGAGAATAATTCAGTGGGTTGCCATTTCCTCAGGTTCCAGGGGTTCTTCCCTACCGAGGGAGTGAATCCACGTCTCCTGTGTCTCCTGCATTGGCAGGCAAAGTCTTTACAGCTGCACGACCTTAGAAGCCCCATGTATCAGTTCAGTTCAGTTGCTCAGTCGTGTCCAACTCTCTGCGACCCCATGAATCACAGCATGCCAGGCCTCCCTGTCCATCACCAACTCCCAGAGTTCACTCAAATTCATGTCCATCAAGTCAGTGATGCCATCCAGCCATCTCATTCTCTGTCGTCCCCGTCTCCTCCAGCCCCCAATCCCTCCCAGCATCAGACTCTTTTCCAGTGAGTCAACTCGTCGCATGAGGTGGCCAAAGGATTGGAGTTTCAGCTTTAGCATCAGTCCTTCCAATGAACACCCAGGATCGATCTCCTTTAGAATGGACTGGTTGGATCTCCTTGCAGTCCAAGGGACTCTCAAGAGTCTTCTCCAGCACCACAGTTCAAAAGCATCAATTCTTCAGCGATCAGCTTTCTTCACAGTCCAACTCTCACATCCATACATGACCACTGGAAAAACCATAGCCTTGACTAGACGGACCTTTGTTGGCAAAGTAATGTCTCTGCTTTTTAATATACTATCTAGGTTGGTCATAACTTTCCTTCCAAGGAGTAAGCGTCTTTTAATTTCCTGGCTGCAATCCGCATCTGCAGTGATTTTGGAGCCCAAAAAAATAAAGTCTGACACTGTTTCCACTGTTTCCCCATCTATTTCCCATGAAGTGATGGGACCAGATGCCATGATCTTCATTTTCTGAATGTTGAGCTTCAAGCCAAACTTTTCACTCTCCTCTTTTACTTTCATCAGGAGGCTTTTTAGTTCCTCTTCACTTTCTGCCATAAGATTGGTGTCATCTGCATATCTGACGTTATTGATATTTCTCCCGGCAATCTTGATTCCAGCTTGTTCTTCTTCCACCCCAGCGTTCCTCATAATGTACTCTGCATATAAGTTAAATAAGCAGGGTAACAATATACAACCTTGATGTACTCCTTTTCCTATTTGGAACCAGTCTGTTGTTCCATGTCCAGTTCTAACTGTTGCTTTCTGACCTGCATACAGGTTTCTCAAGAGGCAGGTCAGGTGGTCTGGTATTACAGTCTCTTTCAGAATGTTCCACAGTTTATTGTGATCCCCACAGTCAAAAGCTTTGGCATAGTCAATAAAGCAGAAATAGATGTTTTTCTGGAACTCTCTTGCTTTCTCCATGATCCAGCGGATGTTGGCAATTTGATCTCTGGTTCTTCTGCCTTTTCTAAAACCTGCTTGAACATCTGGAAGTTCACGGTTCACATATTGCTGAAGCCTGGCTTGGAGAATTTTGAGCATGACTTTACTAGCGTGTGAGATGAGTGCAATTGTGTGGTAGTTGGAGCATTCTTTGGCATTGCCTTTCTTTGGGATTGGAATGAAGACTGACCTTTTCCAGTCCTGTGGCCACTGCTGAGTTTTCCAAATTTGCTGGCATATTGAGTGCAGCACTTTCACAGCATCATCTTTCAGGATTTGGAATAGCTCAACTGGAATTCCATCACCTCCACTAGCTTTGTTCGTCGTGATGCTCTCTAAGGCCCACTTGACTTCACATTCCAAGATGGCTGGCTCCAGGTGAGTGATCACACCATCGTGATTAATTCGTTGTGAAGATCTTTTTTGTACAGTTATTCTGTGTATTCTTGCCACCTCTTCTTAATATCTTCTGCTTCTGTTAGGTCCATCGATAAATTCCCATGTATAGGTGTACGTAAATACATTTGTAAATGATGGCAACTATAGCTTCCGTTTCAATTGGTAGAATATCACAGTGGAGATTCAGTGATATATGCTCCACAATCAGTTTCAAGTGTGTTTCTGCTCTATAGTTTTCTTAATTTAGTAAGAACTTTGTTTTTGTCATGATGATTATATTCCACCTAAGTCAGTATTTGTATTATCATCACAACAAACTAATTTTATCTTCAATATTGGATTTTTACACTGATTTTGTGAGAGAGCATTAGTAAAGTCAGATGTTTTATCTTTATCAAAATAATATTCCAAAAGCTATACTTTGCTTGCATAAATTTGATGAAAACATTAAGCCATTTCTGAAATTAACCAATTTTCTGTGTAAAGCATCTAACATCCCTGATATAAAACTGACATTATGTAGCAATTTGCAAAAATCTTTCTCAGCTAATGGAGCTGACCCAGTAGTAGTTATCACTTTGCTCTGTATATTTGCACAGAAAACATGGAATTGAAATTAATTTAGAGAAATAATCATTTGATCTAATTGAAAAGTCATGCTTTAGCATAGGAAATAACAGCCCATTCGAGTATTCTTGCCTGGGAAATCCCATGGACAGAGGAGCCTGTGGGCTACAATCCATGGGGTTGCAAAGAATCGGGAATGACTTAGCGACTAAACAATATCTCCTCCACCTCACCCTCAAGGGCTATAGTTACAAAAGAGTTAAGCATTATGGGGAAAAAAAATAAAGAAAAGCTATGCTTCACAGAATGCTATGTAAATTCACCTTACGCAGTTAACTTTTGAAATAGATGGTGATTTTTTAAAACATATATGAGCCTGCTGGTTTTCACATGGTCAGTAATAGCACTATGACTTCTGGTTGGAAGGTAAATACTGACAAATATTTTTGAGCAGGTTACATTCACCAGCTTTTTTTAAAAATTTAGAAATAAAAATTCACTAATTATGTACAAAGCATTTACTTTCGTTTTCTCATTGCCATTGAAACATGTATATTATCATATGTGAAACGAATCTCCAGTTCAGGGTCGATCCATGTTACAGGATACTCGGGGCTGGTATGCGGGGATGACCCAGAGGGAGGATAAGGGGAGGAGGGAGGTGGGAGTGGGGTCCGGGAGGGGGAACTCATGTACACCTGGGGCGGATTCATGTCAATGTATGGCAAAACCAACCAATATAATATTGTAAAATAATTAGCCTCCAATAAAAATTTAAAAAAAGTTGCTGTAGAGACTATTTGCAAAATAAAAAGGCATTAAAAAACAGAAAAATAAGCAAATGGTTGTAGATTTACACCTTCACAGAAACAGCAAAACTACAGTAGCAGGAGCTTTTTGACTGTTTTCCCTATGGTCTATAGGAGGACTGCTCAGACTCCATTACCCACACACATTTCACTTATAATTAGCACACATGCTTTTTCACATTTTCTACTGACCCTTTGAGCTAGCGGCCTGTCAAATTTAATAGCACAAGTGGCTGATACAGTAACTAACCTGCAGATACAACAGCATCAAATACACCACCTGAGACCAGGGATTCAGTTCAGTTCAGTTCAGTTCAGTTGCTCAGTCGTGTCCGACTCTTTGTGACCACATGAATCACAGCACGCCAGGCCTCCCTGTCCATCACCAACTCCCAGAGTTCACTCAAACTCATGTCCATCGAGTTGGTGATGCCATCCAGCCATCTCATTCTCTGTCGTCCCCGTCTCCTCCAGCCCCCAATCCCTCCCAGCATCAGAGTCTTTTCCAGTGAGTCAACTCATCGCATGAGGTGGCCAAAGTATTGGAGTTTCAGCTTTAGCATCAGTCCTTCCAATGAACACCCAGGATCGATCTCCTTTGGAATGGACTGGTTGGATCTCCTTGCAGTATAAGGGACTCTCAAGAGTCTTCTCCAGCACCACAGTTCAAAAGCATCAATTCTTCAGCGATCAGCTTTCTTCACAGTCCAACTCTCACATCCATACATGACCACGGGAAAAACCATAGCCTTGACTAGACGGACCTTGGTTGGCAAAGTAATGTCTCTGCTTTTTAATATGCTATCTAGGTTGGTCATCACTTTCCTTCCAAGGAGTAAGCGTCTTTTAATTTCATGGCTGCAATCAGCATCTGCAGTGATTTTGGAGCCCCCAAAAATAGTCTGACACTGTTTTCACTGTTTCCCCATCTATTTCCCATGAGACCAGGGATAGTAATTTTTAACTGATGGAGTCAAAGAGAACTTTGTTTTACAAGAAACTGGAGCCCGTCCTTGAAAGGGAGGTGTCTGTTATGTTGCATCTAGAAAGAGTTGTCATCTTTCACATTTAACTACATGGTGAAGTGAGAACTCTGTACACTACATTTCACACATTACTGCTGCTGCTGCTAAGTCGCTTCAGTCGTGTCCAGCTCTGTGCAACCCCATAGACAGCAGCCCACCAGGCTCCCCGGCCCCTGGGATTCTCCAGGCAATAACACTGGAGTGGATTGCCATTTCCTTCTCCATCACACACTACTACATGAGACAATTCTTTGCTTTGAAACCTATTTTACCTGATATTTAATATATCTACTCCTGTTTTTTTGCTGCTATTGCTAATATTTGCTTGCCACACCTTATCCTGTCTTTTTACTTTCAACCTACTTATGTCACTATATTTGAAGTCAGTTGCTTGTAGACAACATATAGCTGAATCACAGACTTATTAATCCACTCTGCCAGTTTGCTTTTCAATTGATGTATTTAGACTATTTACATTTAAGGTAATTATTGGTATGTATAGGGCTTATACATCCACTTTATTCTTTATTTTTTGTTTATTTCCTGTGTTTCTCAGTCCTCTGTTTCTCATCTCCAGCCTTCTAATAAGTTACCTGATTGTTTTTAAGGTTTTTAGTTTGACTTATTTAGTCTTTTTGAACATTTCGCTTTCTATAGTTTAAGAACAAGTCAAGGATGTCCAGTCTTACTACTCTTATTCAACACGGTGCTGGAAGTTTTAGCCAATACAATAGCACAATAAAAAAAGAATAAAAAGCATACAGATTGAAAAGGAAAAAGAAAACTTCCCTTTTGATGATTTGTTGTCTGTGTAGAAAACTCCAAAGAACTGACAAAAATAAAAACTCTTAGAAGTAATAAGTGAGTTTATCACAGTCTCAGGATACAATATCAACACATGGAAATCGATCTTAATTTTACATACTAGCAACAAATATATGGAAAGTGAAATTAAAATATAATTCCATTTATAATTATTCCAAAGAAAATGAATTACTTGGGTATAAATCTAACAAAATATATACAATATCTGTATCCTGAAAATTGCAAAATGCTGATGAAAGGCATCAAAGAACTAAATAAAAGGTATGATTTATTGTGTTCGTGGGTTGGAAGACTCAACATAGTAAAAATGTGAATTCTCCCTAAACTGATCTACAGATTAATGCCATATTTATCAAAGTTCCAGCAGGGATTTCTGTAGGCATAGAGAAGCATATTCTAAGTTTATATGGAATGCACAGAACATATAATAGCTAAAACAATCTTGAAGGGGAAGAACAGTGTGAGGAGAACCACTCTACCCCTTGCTAAGGCTTACTATATAGCTAAAACCATCAAGCCACTGTGTTATTGGCAGAAGACTAGATACATGGGTCAATGGAACAGAAGAGAGAAACCAGAAATAAACTCACACAAATATGCCCAGCTAATCTTTGACAACATTTCAAGAGCAAGTTTAATAAAGTGTCTGAATCCATTTTTGACATTTGACTGCTGACAGCTTTCAAATTCCACCTAACCCCTTTCCACTTTTGCCCTGCCTCTGGGCAAGCTGATAAGAAATCCCAGGCTTTCTCTCCCTTGGCATTTCCAGGAAAGGTCAAACTATGAAAATCCCTGCCCACACATGGGAATCATCACCCTAGTCTCACTGCCTAATCAAAATAAAATCAAAAGACACTTACTCCTCCTTTCATTCACTGGAAAATCCATAGCCTTGACTAGACGGACTTTGGTGGCAAAGTAATGTCTCTGCTTTTTAATATGCTATCTACGTTGGTCATAACTTTCCTTCCAAGGAGTAAGCGCCTTTTAATTTCATGGCTGCAATCAGCATCCGCAGTGATTTTGGAGCCCCCAAAAATAAAGTCAGCCACTGTTTCCACTGTTTCTCCATCTATTTCCCGTGAAGTGATGGGACCAGATGCCATGATCTTTGTTTTCTGAATGTTGAGCTTTAAGCCAACTTTTTCACTCTCCTCTTTCACTTTCATCAAGAGGCTCTTTAGTTCTTCTTCACTTTCTGCCATAAGGGTGGTGTCATCTGCATATCTGAGGTCATTGATATTTCTCCCAGCAATCTTGATTCCAGCTTGTGCTTCCTCCAGCCCAGCATTCCTCATGATATACTCTGCATAGAAGTTAAATAAGCAGGGTGACAATATACAGCCTTGACATACTCCTTTTCCTATTTGGAACCTGTCTGTTGTTCCATGTCCAGTTCTAACTGTTGCTTCCTGACCTGCACATAGTATAGTTGCTTTGTAATGTTATGTTAGTTTTTACTGTACAGCAAAGGGAATCGGTACCTTCTTTTTTTGGATTTCCTTCCAATATAAGTCACCACAGTGTACTGAGTAGAGTGCTACACAGTAGGTTCTTATTAGTATCTTCTTTATTCATAGTGGTGTATATATGCCAAGCCCAATCTACCAATGCTTCCCACTCTTCCCCCTTTGGCATCCATACATTTGTCCTCTATGTCTGTGTCTTTATTTCTGCTTTGCAAATGAGTTCATCTGTATCATTATTCTAGATAACACATATAAGTGATATTATATGATATTTGTTTTGTCTTTCTGCCTTACTTCACTCTGTATGACAGTCTCTGGTTCATCTGCATCTCTACAAATTGCAGCATTTAATTCCTTTTTATGGCTGAGTAATATTCCATTGTTCTTATGTACCACATCTTTATCCATTCTTCTATTGATGGGTATTTAGGTTGTTTCCATGGACTGGCTACTGTAAATAGTGCTGCAATGAACATTGGGGTACATGTATCATTTTTTTAAACTTATTTGGCTGTGCCAGGTCTTCACTGCAGCATGAGGGATCTTGAGTTGCAGCATGCAAACTCTTAGTTGCAGCATGTGGAATCTAGTTCCCTGACCAGTGATCAAACCCAGGCCTATTGCATTAGGTCACAGTCTTAGCTACCGAACCACCAGGGAAGTCCCTGCATATGTCTTTTGAATCATGATTTTCTCCAGGTATATGCCCAGGAGTGGGATTGTCAGGTCATATAGTAATTCTTAGTTTTTTATGGGATCTCCATACTGTTCTTCATACTAGCTGTGCCAATTTACATTCCCACCAGCAGTTGAGGGTTGCCTTTTCTCCACACTATCTCTGTCATTTATTGTTTGTAGATTTTTAAAATAATGGCCATTCTGACCAGTGTGAGGTGATACTTTATTGTATTTTTGATTTACATTTCTATAATAAAGAAGCTTTGTATTATTTGAACATCTTTTCATGTGTTTGTTGGTCATCAGTATGTCTTCTTTGGAGAAATATCTATTTAGGTCTTCTGCCCATTTTTTATTTATTTATTTTTTATATTGAGTTGCATGAGCTGGTGGTTTATTTTGGAGATTAGCCCCTTCTCAGTTGCTTTGTTTGCAAATATATTCTCTCATTTCAATGGTTGCATTTTCATTTTGCTTATGGTTTCCTTTGCTGTGTAAACACTTTTAAGTTTAATTCAGTTCAGTTCAGTTGCTCAGTCGTGTCCAACTCTTTGCGACCCCATGAATCACAGCACGCCAGGCCTCCCTGTCCATCACCAACTCCCGGAGTTCACTCAAACTCATGTCCATCGAGTTGGTGATGCCATCCAGCCATCTCATTCTCTGTCGTCCCCTTCTCTTCCTGCCCCCAATCCCTCCCAGCATCAGAGTCTTTTCCAGTGAGTCAACTTGTCGCATGAGGTGGCCGAAGTATTGGAGTTTCAATTAGGTCCCATTTATTTTTGTTTTTACTTTCATTACTCTAGGAGTTGGATCAAAAAAGATCTTGCTGTGATTTATGTCAAAGAGTGTTCTGCCTATGTTTTCTTCTAAGAATTTTCTACTGTCCAGCCTTACATTTAGGTCATTAATCCATTTTCAGTTTATTTTCATATATGGTGTTAGGGAGTGTACTAATTTCATTCTTTTATGTGTAGCTCTCCAGTTTTCCCAGCACAAGTTATTAAAGAGACTGCATTTTCTCCATTGTATAATCTTGCTTCCTTTATCACAGATTAGGTGATCAAAGGTGGATGGGTTTATATCTAGGCTTTCTAACTTGTTCCTTTGATCTATATTTCTGTTTTTGTGCCAGTACCATTCTGTCTTGATGACTGTAGCTTTGTAGTTTAGTTTGAAGTTAGGGAGCCTGATTTCTCCAGCTCTGTTTTTCTTTCTTGCAATTGCTTTAGCTATTCAGGATCTTTTGTCTTTCCACACAAATTGCAAAACTTCTTGTCCTAATTCTGGGGGAAATGTCATTGGTAATTTGATAGAGTTTGCAGTCAGTCTGTACATTACTTTGAGTAGTACAATCATTTTCACAATATTGATTCTTCCAATTCAAGAAAATAGTATATCTCTCCACCTGCTTGTGTTGTCTTTGATTTCTTTCATCAGTATGTTATGTTTTCTGAGTAAAGGCCTTTTGCTTCTTTAGTGAGGTTTATTCCTAGGTATTGTATTCTTTCCGTTGCAATGGTAAATGGGATTGTTTCCTTAATTTCATTTTCTTATTTTTCATTGTTAGTGTATAAGAATGCAAGAGATTTCTGTGAATTAATTTTATATCCTGCAACTTTGCCAAATTCAGTGACTAGCTCTAATACTTTTCTAGTGGCATCTTTCAGATTTTCTATGTATAGTATCACGTCATCTGCAAACAGTGACAGTTGCACCTTTTTTTTTTTCCAATTTGGACCCCTTTTATTTCATTTTCTTCTCTGATTATCATTGCTAAGACTTCCAAAATTGTTGAATAATGGTGGTGAGAGTGGGACCCCTTGTTTAGTTCCTGATCTTAGAGAAAATGCTTTCAGTTTTTTACCATTGGGAATGATTGTGGGTTTGTTGTATACCACCTTTATTAGGCTGACGTATGTTCTTTTTATGTCTACTTTCTGGAGATTTTTTTATAATAAATGGGCATATAATTTTGTCAAAAGCTTTTTCTGCATCTATTGAGATGATCATATGGTTTTTATTCTTCAATTTGTATAACACTGATTTACATATATTGAAGAATCCTTGTAATCCCTGGGATAAGTCCCACTTGATTATGGTACATGATCCTTTTAATGTGTTGTTGGATCCTGTTTGCTAGCATTGTGTTGAGGATTTTTGTGTCCATGTTCATCAGTAATATTGGCCTGTAATTTTCTTTTTTGTGGTATCTTTATCTGGTTTTGGTATCAAGGTGATTGTGGCCTTGTAGAATTAGTTTGTGAGTGTTTTTCCCTCTGCAGTTTTTTGGAAGACTTTAAAAAGGATAAGTTGTTAGCTTTTCTCTAAAATTTTGATAGACTTCATCTGCGAAGCCATCTGGTCCTGGGCTTTTGTTTGCTGAAAGATTTTTAATCACAGTTATGATTTCATTACTTTTGATTGGTCTGTTGATATTTTCTATTTCTTCCTGGTTCAGTCTTGGAAGTTCGTACATTTCTACAAATTTGACCAATTCTTTCAGGCTGGCCATTTTATTGGCATGTAATTGCTTGTAGTAGTCTTTTATGATTCATTGTATGTTTGCACTGTCAGTTGTAGCTTCTCTTTTTTCACTTATAATTTTATTGATTTGAGTTCTCTCCTTTTTTTCATGAGTCTGGATAAACATTTATCAATTTTGTTTGTCTTTTCAAAGAACCAGGCTTTAGTTTTTTTTTATCTTTGCTATTGTTTTCATTTCTATTTCATTTATTTCCTCTCTGATCTCTAAGATTTCTTTCCTTCTAGTAACTTTGGTTTTTGTTTGTTCTTCTTTCTCTAGCTGCTTTAGGTATAACAGTAGGTTGTTTATTTGAGGTTTTTCTTATTTCTTGAGGTGGGGCTGTATTGCCATAAACTTTCCTCTTGAAACTGTTTTTGCTGCATCCCATAGGTTTTGGGTCATTTTGTTTTCATTGTCATTTGTTTCTTTTTTTTTAAATTTCCTCTTTGATTTCTTCAGTGATCTATTGTCTATTTAGTAGCATCTTAGCCTCCATGTGCTTGTATTTTCTACAGCTTTTTCCTGTAATTTCATAGCATTGTGGTCAGAAAAGATGCTTGATATGATTTCAGTTTTCCTAAATTTACAGAGGTTTGATTTGTGACCCAAGATGTGATCTATTCTGGAGAATTTTCTGTGTGCACTTGAAAAGGAAGTGTAGTTTGCTGCTTTTGGATGAAATGTCATATAAATACCAATTAAGTCTATCTGGTCTAATGTGTCATTTAAGGATTCATTAATTTTCCTTATTAATTTTTTGTCTGATGATCTGTCCATTGTGGGAGTGCTCACTGTCCATTCTATTCCACAGATGCAGGGTTTACCAAGCTGATCACAGTGATTTAGTCCATGGCTTGTGCAGCTGCAGGAAGAGATTTTCGTTTATTTTCCTTAATTGTACAGCCCCTGGGGTTTGGCTGTGGTTTTGGCCCCACCTCTGTGTTTGGGCCACCCTCAGGTGTCTGTTCCCTGCCCAAGTGAGAGGGGGCAAAAGCAGCAGCTGATTGGGAGACTCAGGCTAATCAGGGCACTTATTTATTCAGGCCGGGGAGGGACAAGGCAGCCACATCTAGGGTGTGTGTGAATTGCCTATGGCAATGGAGAGGAACAGGAAATTTCAAGACTTGGATGAGCTTATTCTGGTCAAAGTCCCTCCCTGTGCCCACAGAGGCATCAGCCGGTGGGGAAGGGAGTTGCAATGACAGCCCTGCTCCTTGTGTGCCACTCAACAATGGCACCTGATTTCCAAGGCAGATCATGCTTCCTCTAGGAGCATTCCTGACTGTGGAGCCCCTCACTCCCATCTCTTCAGGATGTCTCTGTGCAGTCAACAACAGTCCTCTCCTTGGACCCTCTCTCATAACCCCACTCCTTAGCACTCAGCCCCTGCCACCACTGGTGGCTTCCCAGCTCAGACTGGGGCATCCAAGGCTGATTCCAGAGGAGGCTTTGGCATGGGCAGTATGGTGCACACACAGGCCTGCCAAGCTCTGTGCAGTCATTGGAGGCTTTGGGGGTAGTGGAGCTCAGAAAATCATTAGTTCTTATCTTACACATAACAAAAGTGATGGCATTTGATTTCAGTTGTTTTGTGTTCTTTAAGAACTCTAGAGAATTTTGTTCTTTGTTTTCTTTCTTTCAGATATATTTTTTTTCTTAATGTAGACAGTTGCAGTGCAGTTTCCAGGAATGAAGCAGTAGCCTGGTGAGTAGTCTTTCAGTTTGAATTCAAGTGATTGGTAAACTCTGACTAGTTCCTGTTTTCCTGATTTCCCTGGAAGGATGATCAGGAGGTGATGCCAGCTCCACCCCTACTGCTTCCCTGTGCAGACAGGTGCACACATATCTTCTCACTGCCTCAGCTCTTGGAGAGGCAGCCCTTTGGAGCACTGAGTCCCTGTCTCAATTGAACAACACCCTGGAGGGCTTTCCAAGGATGCAGTCTCAAGGTGCTGCTGCCAAGTGCTGCTGCTGCCACTGCAGAAGGAGGGGATAGAAAGACACTAGGGCAATACTCAGTCTAGAGCATCCCCATGCTGCAGCTTCTCCAGGAATCTCTTTGTATTATGTCTTACAATTGCATGTGAATATACAGTTAAGTCAAATAAAACTTAAAAGTTTTCCTAGTGTCTAGGTTAAAATTAAAAAAAAAACACCTGTTTCGATTTGGACACTCAATTATATGCTCACTCTAGCTATCATCTCTAATACAAAAAATAAGTTGTGGAAGATGCTATTGATAGGTCTACACACTGTTGCTGACAGGAAAAAGTAGGGGGAGAGGGGTGCCGCTCATGGTGGGAAATTCTGAAGGTAAGAGTGAATGATGAGGTGTTCTGCTGAGAGCTGTCCTCTGGGGTCTCCGTTGGGGTTTCTTGTTTCCAGAGGAAAAACAATAGAGAAACTGATTGGACAAAGAGGGAAAGAGAAGGAGGGTCTTTGCTATTCCATTGCTGTTTCTAGTAAACTTGAGTCTTTTGGACATTGAAGAAAAAGTGGCAACACTTGGTCTTTTGGCATTTCTTACTCTGTAGATAGAAAAACACATTTATATGAGAAAACATGGTACAAGTTGAAGAAAAGAAGAGTCAGGAATGCTCGGAGTCCCTGGTGAGAATTTAAATCAGAATTCTTCATTGTAATCTGACCCACAATCCTAGGGCAAAGATGGTCTTGGAAAAGAGATTTACACTGGGATATCTGATCAGTTTAGCCAGATCCAAATGATTTTGAATCATGAGTTCCCATTTCTCCTTCCTTGTCCATAGTTTTTCATTTCCATTTCTTCTGTTCAAATAAGACCATCTCTTCATCAAATGCTTCATAAACTTGGGAACAACTATGTTGCACCTTTTTAACCTTATTATCATAATGAGAAGGTCTACTTTTATTCCTTTCTTCTGTCCCAAAAACAGGTACTCACTGGAACAATTTCTAAAGAGAAATATTTCATCAGAACCAACAGCCTCCCAAAGACATGATAGCATATTTGTTAGTCTGAAATCTTCTGAAAATCACTTTCTCCAAAATTCTCTAACCCCAGAGTTCTGTTGTTAATGGAGATCTTTCTCCACACTATTTTCTATATTCAGAATGATTCATATGACACTTTCATTTGCAATCAGGATTTAACCATACCTGATCCACTTGCCATGTTGACATGACAGTTACAAGGACAAAACTATAATTGGTTTGATGACAATAACTGAAGGCAATTGTGAAAAGTTCGAGAATATTACACTCCTCTTGGGGAAGCATGAAAAATCCATCACATGAAAATTTTATGAAAATGTGCTCTGCGCAACTTACAATTTTCCATGACACCTGTTCCTCCTCCCCCACTATTCCTGAAGTCTCTAATGGCATTAGCCATGCTCATCTTCTGCCTACCTCAGCACTGTTGAGTGTGAGCCTGGGAGACCTTCATGCAGTCCTGCTACATTTCCAATTGGAGAGCAATAAGAATCTCTGCCACTAACAAATGAGTCAGGAGTTACCTGTGTAAACATCAATCTAACATTCTGGGTGTCTCCAGCTATAAAACTGAGTTTTCCCAGAACTTTTTGGTTTTACCTAACCCTTTTGGACTGGACACATCAGACCTCTATCTGCCAGCATGGGGATCAGTCTCTAGACTTGGTTACTTTCTCCTCTTCCCAGTAATACACACACACACACACACACACACACACACACATATCCTAGGTATGTTGTCACTGTTCAGTGGAACAGTCGTGTCCGACTCTTTGTGACCTCAGGGACTGCAGCACACCAGGCTTCCCTGTCTTTCATTATCATCTGGAGTTTACTCTGACTCATGTCCATTGAATCAGTGATGCCATCCAACCATCTCATCTTCTGTAGTCCCCTTCTCCTCCTGCCTTCAATCTTTCCCAGCATCAGGGTCTTTTATGATGAGTCGATTTCCTTTAGAATTGACTGGTTTGATCGCCTTGTAGTCTAAGGGACTCTCAAGAGTCTTCTTCAACACCACAGTTCAAAAGCATCAATACTTCCACCCTCAGCCTTCTTTATGGTCTAACTCTCACATCCGTACATGACTACTGGAAAAACTATAGCTTTTACTCTACGGATCTTTGTTGGCAAAATAATGTCTCTACTTTTTAATATGCTGTCTAGGTTGGTCATAGCTTTTCTTCCAAGGAGCAAGTGTCTTTTAATTTCATGGCTGCAGTCACCATCTGCAGTGATTTTGGAGCCCAAGAAAATAAAGTCTGTCACTGTATCCATTGTTTCCCCATCTATTTGCCATGAAGTGATGGGACCAGATGCCGTGATCTTAGTTTTCTGAATGTTGAGTTTTAAGCTAGCATTTCCACTCTTCTTTTTCACCTTCACCAAGAGGCTTTTTAGTTCCTCTTCACTTTCTGCCATAAGGGTGGTGTTATCTTTGTATCTGAGGTTATTGATATTTCTCCCAGCAATCTTGATTCCAACTTGTACTTCATCCATCCCAGCATTTCACATGACATACTCTGCATATAAGTTAAATAAGCAGAGTGATAATATACAGCCTTGATATACTCCTTTCCCAATTTTGAACCAGTCCACTGTTCCATGTCTGGCTCTAACTGCTGCTTCTTGATCTGCATGTAGATATCCCAGGAGGCAAGTAAGGTGGTCTGGTATTCCCATTTCTTGAAGAATTTTCCGCAGTTTGTTGAGATCCACACAGTCAAAGGCTTTAGCATAGTCATTGAAGCAGAAGTAGATATTCTTCTGGAGTTCTCTTGCTTTTTCTATGATCCAACGGATGTTGGCAATTTGGTCTCTGGTTCCTCTGCCTTTTCTAAATACAGCTTGAACATCTGAAACTTCTTGGTTCACATACTGTTGAAGCCTCACTTGGAGAAATTTGAGCATTACTCTGCTAATGTGTGAAATGAATGCAACTGTGCAGTAGTTTGAACATTCTTTGGCATTGTCTTTCTTTGGGATTGGAATGAAAACAGACTTTTTCCAGTCTTGTGGCCACTGCTAAGTTTTCCAAATTTGCTGGCATATTGAGCACAGCACTTTAAAAGCATCATCTTTTAGGATTTGAAATAGCTCAGCAGGATCCACCACCTCCACTAACTTTGTTCATAGTAATGTTTCCTAAGTCCCACTTGACTTCACACTCCAGGATGTCTGGCTCTAGGTGAGTGATCACACTATCATAGTTATCTGGGTCATTAAGATCTCTTTTGTATAGCTCTTCTGTGTATTCTTGCCACCTCTTCTTAATATCTTCTGCTTCTGCTGTCCATCCTAGGTATAGCAAGTCTCTTTTTTAAAAGAAAACATTCTCTTTTTAAATCATTTATTTATTGCCTATTCATTTATTTTTGGCTGCACTGGGTCTTTGTTGTTGTGAAAAGGCTTTCTCTAGTTCCAGCAAGCAGGGGCTACTCTTCATTATGGTGAGCGGGCTTGTTCTTGCAGTGCTTTCTCTTGTTGTGGAGAACAGGCTCTGGAGCATGGGCTCAGTAGTTGTAGCACATGGGCTTAGTTGTTTCGAGGCATGTGGAATCTTACCAGAGCAGGGACTGAACTCATGTCCTCTGCATTGGCAGGCAGATTCTTAACCACTGGACCATCAGGAAAGTCCAGCAAGGCTCTTATGTTGCTTTCTTTAACTCCCTCTCTCAAACCAGTATTTCACAAAAATTGCTGGCAATACCTGTTAAGTAAATTCACTGAAGAAAAATCATTCCAAACAACACCTAGTGAAAAAGAGAAAGAAGCAAATTGCTCTTGCAAATCTGATTTTGGTTATAAACTTGGAAGACCTAGTGAGCTGAGAGAAGAAGGAAGCTAATTCATTGGAAAACACTTTTACGATAAAGATACAAGCAAAATATAAGTACCACCACTAAAATAAAACCACAAGATAATAATTCGTGGGACCATACAGATTAAATAAAGAGTACCCCAGAGTTCAACCTTCTGGAATAAATTATTTTCCAAAGTGGATAAATGGGATTCTTCCCTCCAACGTTTATTTTTCATGTGGAAAAAACCACCTTGAGTCAGAACATTTGGACAAAAAAAGTGACCTCCTTAACTCTACTTCTCCCCCCAAAATAGATATTAATCTGAAACTGACTAAAGCAGGAAGATGTAGAAAAGAGAAGATGTCATGATGAGTATTCCATTCTGCCCACTGCTCAGGTCCCAGATGGAATTTATGCAGTTAAACCATACAGGCTTCCAAATGGCCAGGAATGGAGAGACTCTGAAAGGTGAAGGCCCCTTGTCTTCACTGAGGGCAGGAAATACATAGAGCAGACAGAACCTGACCAATATCCCCTTTATCTAGAAAATTCCCACCATAGTCTTTAGCTTTGTTATTGAAGTGAGAAATTCTGCCTCAGTTTACAACCAGTAACTCATCACGCCAATTGCTTGGCAAAACAGAAAGACCTCCTTTGGAGTTTGAATTTGTGTAGTGCATCTCCAACCAAAAGGTCCCTGAAGAGCCCACGAATTGATCTTAAGGGGCTTCTTAACATGGCAAGTATAATTTCAAGTTCCTGAGAAGAAGGTCCAGATGTTCCAGCAAATTTTCAAAGGAGACCTTGTCTCTCAAAGAGTCAAGAGCATTCAACCAGCCCTACAGACACTCCATGAGTCCTTTTTGTCATAATTTCAAGGAGAAATAAGCCATAAACTTGACCAGGGCAAGATCTAAGTTTACCTTCAACTCCAGGGTCAATTTATTCCCTGTCTATACATCTAGATCCAAGATGGTAACTTCTCTGGACCCCAGTATTCTTTATTCTAAGGATCCAAAGTGAAAAGAACAGTCACAGGACCTGGCTTACAGCAAATGGGCTCACAGTACCTCACTGTGACCTATTTCCAGTAACTCTTTTTCTCCAGTGTCACTGGAAGAAATGGAATGATTGAATAAGGAGAAAATGGAGGGAGTTCTTGTGAGGATTTGGAGGAGGGAATAAAGCTGAAAGAGAAAAATCTGGGTGAGAAAGAATGCATGGAGAAGGGAAAAGAAAATGAGCAAAGAAAGGAGAAGAAAAGAAATATGGGCTGGGGGTTAGAAATTGACATAACATATGAAAAGAAGATAGGAGGGAAGATAAAGGTTATGAGGAAGAGCAGGAGTGTTCTCTGCAAGAAAGGGGAAAAGGTAAGAGAGTTATTCTGGGGAAAGAAGGGAAAAGTGAAACGAGAAAAGAAGTAGGAAGAAAGGAGGGATAATAATATTTTAAAATTGTTCAAAGTACTACTAAGTGTAATTAACAAGTATGGATATCATCTAAAAGGGCTTCTCAGGTGGCGCTAGTGGTAAAGAACCCACCTGTTAATGCAGGAGACCTAAGAGATGTGGGTTAGATCCCTGGGTCAGGAAGCTCTCCTGGAGAAGGGAATGGAAACCCACTCCAGTATTCTTGCCTGGAGAATCCCATGGACAGAGGAGCATGGCGGGCTACAGTCCATAGGGTTGCAAAGAGTCGGACACGACTGAGTGACTGAGCTCATGATATCATCTAAGAAGAGTATGTCATAGAAATGTGATGGATCCCAAGTTGAACAGGCTTACACAACTAGGCCAAAGAAAGTGTGGCACATGACCCTTTATGTGGCCCATGACCCACATAGGGATGAGGGAGAAAGGCAGAAAGTGAGGGGACAAAGCTAGGAGGAGAACTGTCATTCAGCTGAAAGTTGTCCCAGTAGCAGTTCCATGGATCCTTTTGAAGCCATTGGCTTAAGCACAAGAGGCCCGTGAGGAATGAGGCAAAGATGCTCCACAACCTGAGCTACTGTCCGGGAACCCCTACTCTTACCTGCTCACCTGGGCCATGTTGGCCCTGGTAATACCAGCCTGTGCATTATACCTCCCCCACCAAAGCAGCTGTATCAGGCTCCTATGGGCTGGGAGGAATAGGCACATTCAGGGCAAGGAAGAGCCTTGCAAACATGTGCAGTAGATGGTGTCTACCCAACTGTTACCCATGTGGCTGGGTGGGACAGTGTGGGTTGATTAGGAGGGGGCATATCCTACTGCTCTAGGACTTACCTGCTTTCATATGCATCATGTTTACAGTGTGACAAGCACCACTATAAAAACGTGATGCCATGGACAACACAGTCCATAGATGGATGTTCTGAGAGTAAAGGTTCAGTTCAGTTCAGTTCAGTCGCTCAGTCGTGTCCAACTCTTTGTGACCCCATGAATCACAGTGCGCCAGGCCTCCCTGTCCATCACCAACTCCCGGAGTTCACTCAAACTCACCTCCATCGAGTTGGTGATGCCATCCAGCCATCTCATTCTCTGTCATCCCTGTCTCCTCCTGCCCCCAATCCCTCCCAGCATCAGAGTCTTTTCCAGTGAGTCAACTCTTCACATGAGGTGGCCAAAATATTGGAGTTTCAGCTTTAGCATCAGTCCTTCCAATGAACGCCCAGGACTGATCTCCTTTAGGATGGACTGGTTGGATTTCCTTGCAGTCCAAGGGACTCTCAACAGTCTTCTCGCTTTTTCGCAATGGGTTTGCTGCCAGGACACAGGTGTCGTGAAAACCATCATTAAACCTAAGCCAAAATGGGAAAGGAGAAGACCCACATCAACATCGTTGTCATTGGACAGGTAGATTCAGGGAAGTCTACCACGACTGGCCATCTGATCTACAAATGTGGCGGGATCGACAAGAGAACAATTGAAAAGTTCGAGAAGGAGGCTGCCGAGATGGGAAAGAGCTCCTTCAAATATGCCTGGGTTTTGGACAAACTGAAAGCTGAACGTGAGCATGGTATCACCATTGATATCTCCCTGTGGAAATTTGAGACGAACAAGTACTATGTTACCATCATTGATGTCCCAGGACACAGAGACTTCATCAAAAACATGATTACAGGCACATCCCAGGCTGACTGTGCTGTCCTGATTGTTGCTGCTGGTGTTGGTGAATTTGAAGCTGGTATCTCCAAGAACGGGCAGACCCATGAGCATGCCCTTCTGGCTTACACTCTGGGTGTAAAACAACTAATTGTTGGCGTTAACAAAATGGATTCCACTGAGCCACCCTAAAGCCAGAAGAGATACGAGGAAATTGTTAAGGAAGTCAGCACCTACATTAAGAAAATTGGCTACAATCCCGACGCAGTAGCATTTGTGCCAATTTCTGGCTGGAATGGTGACAACATTCTGGAGCCAAGTACTAACATGCCACGGTTCAAGGGATGGAAAGTCACCTGTAAGGATGGCAATGCCAGTGGAACCACCCTGCTTGAAGCTCTGGATTGCATCCTGCCACCAACTCGCCCAACTGACAAACCCTTGCATTTGCCTCTCCAGGATGTCTATAAAATTGGTGGTATTGGTACTGTCCCTGTGGGTCGTGTGGAGACTGGTGTTCTCAAACATGATGGTGGTCACCTTTTCTCCAGTCAATGTAACAACTGAAGTGAAGTCTGTAGAAATGCACCATGAAGCATTAAGTGAAGCCCTATCTGGGGACAATGTGGGCTTCAATGTCAAGAACGTGTCTGTCAAAGATGTCCGTCGTGGCAATGTGGCTGGTGACAGCAAAAATTATCCACCCATGGAAGCTGCTGGCTTCACAGCTCAGGTGATTATTTTGAACCACCCAGGCCAAATCAGTGCTGGATATGCACCTGTGCTGGATGGTCACACAGCTCACATTGCTTGCAAGTTTGCTGAGCTGAAGGAGAAGATTGATCGTTGTTCTGGGAAGAAGCTGGAAGATGGCCCTAAATTCTTGAAATCTGGTGATGCTGCCATCGTTGATATGGTTCCTGGCAAGCCCGTGTATGTCGAGAGCTTCTCTGACTATCCTCCCCTGGGCCATTTTGCTGTGTGTGACATGAGACAGACAGTCGCTGTGGGTGTCATCAAAGTAGTGGACAAGAAGGCAGCTGGAGCTGGCAAGGTCACCAAATCTGCACAGAAAGCTCAGAAGGCTAAATGAATATTATCCCCAATACCTGCCACCCCAGTCTTAATCAGTGGTGGAAGAACGGTCTCAGAACTGTTTGTCTTAATTGGCCATTTAAGTTTAATAGTAAAAGACTGGTTAATGATAACAATGCATTGTAAAACCTTCAGAAGGAAAGGAGAATGTTTTTGTGGACCATATGTTTTGTGTGTGGCAGTTTTAAGTTATTAGTTTTTAAAATCAGTGCTTTTTAATGAAAACAACTTGACCAAAAATCTTTCATAGAACTTGAGACCCATTAAAAAATTTTAATGAGAAAAAAAAAAAAGAGTCTTCTCCAACACCACAGTTCAAAAGCATCAATTCTTTGGCGATCAGCTTTCTTCACAGTCCAACTCTCACATCCATACATGACCACAGGAAAAACTATAGCCTTGACTAGACGGACTTTGGTTGGAAAAGTAATGTCTCTGCTTTTTAATATGCTATCTAGGTTGGTCATCACTTTCCTTCCAAGGAGTAAGTGTCTTTTAATTTCATGGCTTCAATCAGCATCCGCAGTGATTTTGGAGCCCCCCAAAATAAAGTCTGACACTGTTTCCACTGTTTCCCCATCTATTTGCCATGAAGTGATGGGACCAGATGCCATGATCTTTGTTTTCTGAATGTTGAGCTTCAAGCCAACCTTTTCACTCTCCTCTTTCACTTTCATCAGGAGGCTTTTGAGTTCCTCTTCCCTTTCCGCCATAAGGGTGTTGTCATCTTCATATCTGAGGTTATTGATATTTCTCCCGGCAATCTTGATTCCAGCTTGTGCTTCTTCCAGAACAGCATTCCTCATGATGTGCTCTGCATATAAGTTAAATAAGCAGGGTGACAATATACAACCTTGACGTACTCCTTTTCCTATTTGGAACCAGTCTGTTGTTCCATGACCAGTTCTGACTGTTGCTTCCTGCATACATGACCTGCATGCAGGTTTCTCAAGAGGCAGGTCAGGTGGTCTGGTATTCCCATCTCTTTCAGATTTTCAATCACAGTTTATTGTGATCCACACAGTCAAAGGCTTTGGCATAGTCAATGAAGCAGAAATAGATGTTTTTCTGGAACTCTCTTGCTTTCTCCATGATCCAGCGGATGTTGGCAATTTGATCTCTGGTGCCTCTGCCTTTTCTAAAACCTGCTTGAACATCTGGAAGTTCATGGCTCATGTATTGCTAAATCCTGGCTTGGAGAATTTTGAGCATGACTTTACTAGCGTGTGAGATGAGTGCAGTTGTGCAGTAGTTTGAGCATTCTTTGGCATTGCCTTTCTTTGGGATTGGAATGAAGACTGACCTTTTCCAGTCCTGTGGCCACTGCTGAGTTTTCCAAATCTGCTGGCATATTGCGTGCAGCACTTTCACAGCATCATCTTTCAGGATTTGAAATAGCTCAATTGGAATTCCATCACCTCCTCTAGCTTTGTTCGTAGTGATGCTCTCTAAGGTCCACTTGACTTCACATTCCAGGATGTCTGGCTCTAGGTGAGTGATCACACCATCGTGATTATCTTGGGCGTGAAGATCTTTTTTGCACAGTTCTTCTGTGTATTCTTGCCACCTCTTCTTAATATCTTCTGCTTCTGTTAGGTCCATACCATTTCTGTCCTTTATCGAGCCCATCTTTGCATGAATTGTTCCCTTGGTATCTCTAACTTTCTTGAAGAGATCTCTCGTCTTTCCTATTCTGTTGTTTTCCTCTATTTCTTTGCACTGATCGCTGAGGAAGGCTTTCTTATCTCTCCTTGCTATTCTTTGGAACTCTGCATTCAGTAAAGGTTAGTAGATACTTTACTGGTGGGATCCCCTGGTGGCTCAGATGGTAAAGAGTCTGCCTGTAATGCAGGAGACCCAGATTTTATCCCTGAGTCAGGAAGATCCCCTGGAGAAGGAAATGGCAACCCAGTCCAGTATTCTTGCCTGGAAAATCCCATGGATGGAGGAGCCTGGCCAACTACAGTCCTTGGGTCACAAAGAGTCGGACACGACTGAGCGACTTCAGTTTCACTTTCACTTTACTGGTAGGCACAAGCAAAGGCCTTTTAATATGTGATCTCTAATCCTTGAGACTCTAGAATGGCTTTAATAAGGTTAAGAAGCTGGGTTAAGGGCACATAGCTAGGAAGAGGCCGAGACAGGATTCAATCCTAAACATGGTGGATCCTGAAGCCCTAGCTCTTCTCTCCCTACACTGTGTTACCTTCTTCTTTAAGGGAGACCCCTCACTGAGAGGAGCATCTGGTTCATTTAAGTTACTGCAGTAGAGGTCCCCTTTGTGTTTTCGAATGAAAGCTTATCAGGGCTCGAAGAAGATTATAAAGTTTCCAAATTGTGATTTCATTTCGAATGGGCTTCAGAAGAGGAGAATGTATAGTTTGCTAGTGAAATATACAAATTATTATTTGTTTCTACAAATAAAAGATTTATCCTTTTGATGTATCCCTTTAATACAGCTGATGGAGCCCAAGTCTGAGAATCACCACATAAGCCTGCTTGCCTGGGCTTCCCTAATGGCTCAGATGGTAAAGAATATGCCTGCAATGCAGGAGATGTAGGTTTAATTCTTGGCTCAGGAATATCCTCTGGAGAAGGAAATGGCAATCCACTCCAGTCATTATTCTTGCCTGGAGAATTCCATGGACAGATGAGCCTGGCAGGCTATAGTCGATGGGGTTGCAAAGACTCGGACATGCATGAGCAAGCAGCACTAACTAACTAAGGCCTGCCTGGCCCCGTGAAAGTTTTGAGGACTGGGAGACACAGCTCCTCAACTGCTTCAGCTTTCTGCAGTAGAATTTCAGCCAGCGTTGACCTGCTGCTCCACGTTTGCTTGCATCTGGCAAATTTACAAATTCACTGATTTTACTTCCAAACTTTGTGGTTCAAGGGCTCCATCTTGAGGCACGTTCTATTTCTCTCAGTGCCTCTGAGTCTGAGGAGAGATGCAAAGCATGATGAGAAACTTTGCTGCACAGAACAGTGACCTCTACTTGCTAAAGATTTTCTTCAGTCTTCACAGCAAAAATTTCAGGCTATAGAAAGGCACCTGCTAAAAAAAGATAATTCAGGCTGTAGGACAATGACACGATTTCGAGCAGGGATGTTTGGTGGCTCAAATGGTAAAGAATCTGCCAGCAATGCAGGAGACTCAGGTTCGATCTCTGGGTCAGGAAGATCCCCTGGAGACGGGAATGGCAACCCACCCCAGTATTCTTGCCTGGAGAATCTCATGGACAGAGGAGCATGGACTAGCAAAGAGTTGGACATGACTGAGCGACTAATACTTTCACTTCAGGGTTACAAATGATGGCTCCTCTTAAAAATATATTTAACAATAACTCCAAAGTTAAAGTCATTTTTTATTTGTTTCCTCCACTTGTTGGGACAAGTTCACAGAAGCCACATTATTAGAATTGCTGGGTCCCAGAGACAAGAACCGGAGAAGGCAATGGCAAGCCACTCCAGTACTCTTGCCTAGAAAATCCCATGGACGGAGGAGTCTGGTAGGCTGCAGTCCATGGGGTCGCTAAGAGTCAGACATGACTGAGCGACTTCACTTTCACTTTTCACTTTCACACATTGGAGAAGGAAATGGCAACCCACTCCGTTGTTCTTGCCTGGAGAATCCCAGGGACGGGGGAGCCTGGTGGGCTGCCGTCTATGGGGTCACACAGAGTCGGACACGACTGAAGTGACTTAGCAGCAGCAGCAGAGACAAGCACAAATGAAATCAACAAAGTCCTCTGAGATCCTTCATTGGATCCTACTTCCAGTCCAGGTTCAATGCATGATACAGGATGCTCGGGGCTGGTACACTGGGATGAACCAGAGGGATGGGTTGGGGAGGTAGGTGGGAGGGGGGTTCAAGATGGGGAACACATGTACACCCGGGGCAGATTCATGTCAATGTATGGCAAAACCAATACAATAATGTAAATTAATTAACCTCCAATTAACATAAATAAATTTTTAAAAAACCAAGAAAATATAAGACATTAAAAAAAAATTGCCGAGTCCTGGATTCTTAACAATCCAGGTTGCTCTATTGACTGTGTTCTTCATTTTAACAGTTGGCATTGCTACCCGTCCTAAGGTCCAACTATAACCCTCTTCTCCTGTCACTCTCACTCATGTAGCCAATCACTTGCCGATCAAGCCACTGTTGTTTCAACTTTTGAAATATGCCGAGAACTTTCCCCCATCTGCATTCACTTCATCAGTCCAAAGCAGCCTCCTCTTTCACCTGAGCTATAGCACAACATCCTACCTGCTCTCCCCACAACCAGTCTGGAATGATTTTTCTTTTAAAAAAAGCAAGCAAACAAACAAAATGTATTTATTTATTTATTTTTGGCTGTGCTGAGTCTTCATTGCTGGGCACAGGCTTTCTCTAGCTGTGAAGAGCAGGGGCTACTCTCTAGCTGTAGTGCACAGGGTTCTCATTGTGGTGGCTTTCCTTGTTGTGAAGCACAGGCTCTAGGGCACGTGAGTTTCAGTAGTTGTGGCGCAGGCCCTTCTTTGCTCTGCAACATGTGGAATCTTCCCAGCCCAGGAATCGAATTCATGTCCTCTGCATTGGAGGGCAGACTCTTAACCACTGGACTACCCGGCAAGTCCTGGAATGACTTTTCTAAACCATAAATCTGATTGTTAGCTAATTAAATAACAGTCCTAATTAAATCCCTTCATAACCTCCGATTGCCTTTAGGGTAAGGACTAAAATCTTCAACATGGCCTTCAAAGGCCTTTGAGACCCGGTCAAGCCTTCCTCCCCAGCTCCATTTCCGGTAACATCCTTTGCCCTTCCCCTCAGCCATTGTTCTGTCACAGCCTTTCTTCTCTTCCCTCTTCAAGCCACAGTGTGCATGCTGTGCCTTGATCTGATTCATTTCCTCTCTCTTCTGCACCCTTCACTTTCTGTTTCCAATGCCTATTCATCCTTATCTGCTGCTTCTTCCAGAAAGCCTTCCCTAACTGCCACAGATTACACCTCCCACCTATACCTTCCCAAATTACTATAAGAAATATGCAATAACATATTTTATGTTTTATATCATTATATTATGGGCTTCCCTGGTAGCTCAGATGGTAAAGAAATCCGCTTGTAATGTAGGAGACCTGGGTTCGATTCCTGGGTGGGGAAGTTCCCCTGGAGAAAGGAATGACACCCCGCTCCAGTGTTCTTGCCTAGAGAATTCCATATAACACCATGTGTATGTGTAAAGTCTCTCAGTTTTGTCTGACTCTTTGCGACCCCATGGACTGTAGCACACCAGGCTCCTCTGTCCATGGAATTCTCCAGGCAAGAATACTGGAGTGGGTTGCATTTCCTTGTCCAAGGGATCTTCCCAACAATGGATCAAACCCTGGTCTCCTGCACTGCAGGCAGCCTCTTCACAACCTGAGCCAAGAGGGAAGTCCACATATAACACCATAACGTTTACTAAATACGGAATATATAATACAAATTATGTTTATTTATATAAAATGCAATTTATTACAGATCTCAGTTGACTGACTCTCCTGGATGACTACAAGCTTCTTAAGTGCATGGGTTGTTCATTTTATTTCCTATCCCAGCCACAGTGAACAACATGTGGTAAATATTCAATTCTACAGAGCATGGAGCTTTATCCAGGATCTCCCTCAACTGCCTGATACCTACTTCCTCCCCAGCATCTATGGCTGGAGTAGTGTTAGTCGCTCAGTTGTGTCCGACTCATTGTGACCCCATGGACTATAGCACGCCAGGCTCCTCTGTCCATGGGATTTTCCAGGCAAGAATACTGGAATGGCTTGCCATTTCCTTCTCCAGGGGATCTTCCCAATCCAGGAATCAAGCCCAGGTCTCCTGCATTGCAAGCAGATTCTTTTTTTTTAATTTATTTATTTTAATTGGAGGCTAATTATTCTTTATTCTCTTTGCCACCGGGGAAGCCCATGTAGCCTCAGCAAAATCATTACCATTACTGTGTATTTTTTTTTCAATTCACTCCCCACTTTTCCCTTGCTGTACTCTGTAACATGGTGGTTTGAACCATGCAAATCACACTTCCCAGGGCTTCTGGTTAGATTCAGCCAGTGGGAAGCCCTGCCAAAAGCCTGGAGAAAGGTAAGAAATGCAATGCATTTCTCCCGTGCCCATTCATTCTCTCTCTTTCTCTCCCCACCTTCTCCTGTGAGTGGAATAGCCAGCAGCGGTGTGTCTTCATTGCCCCACTTATTACTGGGCAGCCCCTGCCCTGATTCCATCCCCTCAGGGTGACCCTGGCTCCTGAGTTCTGCTAATGCTATCTTTTCCATTCCACCTTCAGTGCTGGGAATGCTTCCCAATGTGCTCTTTGGACTCTTTTAACACCTTTGCAATTTCATCCCTACTATTCAATTCCTTTAATTAAACTATCTGCTATAATTTCTTTTTTTCCTGACTAGTCTCTACTAGAAGAACACTGCCTTCTGACATCAGGTTTGAACACCAGAGTTTGTTGCAACTGACAGGCTCTAATCTATAAAGTGGAAATGCAGAAAGGGGACCAAGGGTGAAAGGAAGAGAGAAAGAGTGATATAGGGACAATTTTTCAGGAAATATCAAATTTTTTAACAGATGACTTCAAGCTGAGGGGTAATTTTCAGCTTGGCACTATGAAGCAAGACTCAGATAGAAGTGAAAATACCATCAACTAAACAATAATTCTCAGTAGACTGCAGGAAACTCTGTTCTCACAGAGAATAATACAGGAGTAATAATCTGCCCCCTAAAACAGTGGGGAAGACCATTCATAAGAGCTTGAAATAAAATAAAGCCTGAGAATCAGCTGAATGTTTGAAAGCCAAAAATTACAGATGGATGATAAATTGAATAACCAGAAAAAGTTCATGCACTTGGATTTAGAAAATCAGCTTATTAGCATTTTGGCATTGCAAATGCCATTTTTCAAAAAATAATATCATTCATTTGGGCCCCTGTGTGGATCACAATAAACTGTGGAAAATTCTGAAAGAGACGGGAATACCAGACCACCTGACCTGCCTCTTGAGAAACCTGTAGTAGGTCAGGAAGCAACACTTAGAACTGGACATGGAACAACAGACTGGTTCCAAATAGGAAAAGGAGTGTGTCAAGGCTGTATATTGTCACCCTGCTTATTTAACTTATATTCAGAGTACATCATGAGAAATGCTGGGCTGGAGGAAGCACAAGCTGGAATCAAGATTGCAGGGAGAAATATCAATAACCTCAGATATGCAGATGACACCACCCTTATGGCAGAAAGTGAAGAGGAACTGAAGAGCGTCTTGATGAAAGTGAAAGAGGAGAGTGAAAAGTTTGGCTTAAAGCTCAACATTCAGAAAACTAAGATCATGGCAACCGGTCCCATCACTTCATGGGAAATAGATGGGGAAACAGTGGTTGTCTTTATTTTGGGGGCTCCAAAATCACTGCAGATGGTGATTGCAGCCATGAAATTAAAAGACACTTACTCCTTGGAAGAAAAGTTATGACCAACCTAGATGGCTTATTAAAAAGCAGAGACATTGCTTCACCAACAAAGGTCCGTCTAGTCAAGGCTATGGTTTTTCCAGTGCTCATGTATGGATGTGAGAGTTGGACTATAAAGAAAGCTGATTGCTGAAGAATTGATGCTTTTGAACTGTGGTGTTGGAGAAGACTCTTGAGAGTCCCTTGGACTGCAAGGAGATCCAACCAGTCCATCCTAAAGGAGATTAGTCCTGGGTGTTCATTGAAGGGACTGATGTTGAAGCTGAAACTCCAATACTTTGGCCACCTGATGCAAAGAGCTGACTCATTTGAAAAGACCCTGATGCTGGGAAAGATTGAGGGCAGGAGGAGAAGGGGATGACAGAGGATGAGATGGCTGGATGGCATCACCGACTCGATGGACATGGGTTTGGGTGGACTGCGGGAGTTGGTGATGGACAGGGAGGCCTGGTGTGCTGCGGTTCATGGGGTTGCAAAGAGTCGGATACGACTGAGTGACTGAACTGAACTGATTTCAGAATGTATGATTTTTAATAATGCCACTTAAAGTTGGTTGAAGTTTTATATTTTCACTATCATGAAGAGATTCTCTGAAAAGAAAGTTAAGCACTTTTTTATGATCATAAGCCATACTTTAAAATTTTTTCAGACTATTTAATGATATAAGAAAATACTCATGATTCATTGGTAAATTTAAACAAGTAAAGCCTAAAACAAAGATCAGAAGGCAGTTTATTTAGGAGAAATTCCTAGAAACAGAAATGTGGTCATAGCAGGAGTGAAATGACGAAAGACGAAAAGCCAATAAAGGTATGTTTTTGGGCTAGGTCATCTCTTTGGGCAACTGAGGTTCAGTTCTATTGGGTAGCCTCTCCAAAAGCATATAGAATAGTATATTAGAATTATCCTTCTTAAGACAGAGACTGGAGTATTTCTCTACCAACTCCTATCCACATTGGCTAACCCTATCAAGGAAGTTAGTGCCATTGAACCTCTGGATAGGGTAAGGAAACTCCTGCAGCCTCAGAGAAAATAGAACAATTGAAAGTCTCTAGGATGGTTGAGACAGGAAGTTGGCAGCATGTATGGGGACTGTTCACCACAGCCAAAGTCAAGTGAGCCAAGGAGATGTGACACAAGGCACACAACAGTATGTGTTACAGTATGCCCCTTGCACCACCCAGATATGCTCCTGCCCAAACAAGGTACACCCTGTCACTAAATATTCAAGGTGGTGGCCAGCTGCAGCCTGAAAAAGAAAAAAACAAACTTAAGACAGTTATTTTCCTTGATGGTGCCAGTAAACTAAACCCAAGGCTGTAATTGATATTCATCAGCTTATTCTGCTGCCATGCATTCCAGATTTCCTTTACTCTCAGAGTCAGAAGTTCAATTGACCTAGACTGCTCACCAAGGGAAGTAACTACATATTTTTTAATTGTGTAATTTAGATGTTTCATTAATTCAGACTGACCTCACCAATTCAGTCCCAATTAGTGATTATTTGCTGTAGGGTCTCTTACACTTATGGAGTGTAGGTGAAATGGAAAAATGAGCACATAGTATTTAGAATCTAGACAAGGCATATTGGAAAAAATGAAGTCCAACTCTGGGGTATCATACTACCTGTCTCAAATAAAATGGGACACTAAAATGATAATATATGATATAATTATTACAATGTTTGGCATTAAGTATCAAATTTGTGTAATTCACATGACAAAATGAGTTTCAAGAGACCCAGTTACCATGAGCAAAATTAAAGTTAAAGCTACCAGGATAAGAATTATTTAAGCAAATCCCTTATTCCAGATTCCCTAGTGGCTCAGGTGGTAAAGAATTTGTCTGCAATGAAGGAGACCTGGGTTGGGAAGAGCCCCTGGAGAAAGGAATGGCTACTCACTCCAGTATTCTTGTCTGAAGAATCCCATGGACAGAGGAATCTGGTGGGCTACAGTCCATGGGGTCACAAAAGAGTCAGACCCAGGACTGAGCAACTAACACTTTCACTTTTTCACTTATTGTAGATTTCCAGTTTTGCTATTTGTTTCCTCGCAGATCAAAAAACATCTCTTTCTGAGTGAAAAGTATCTAGATTAACAATTTTAAAATGGCAATAAATAGGATCCAGGGAGTTACTATGTACTCTCCAAATTAAATGCCAAAACTGTTGAACCAAAACTGAAAATGTGAGAAAATCCAACTATGTCATCAACACTAAATAAATCAACTTTGGGCAGAAACAGTTCAAACCCAAGCACTGTATAATTGCATCTACCACACCTGACAAAGCTGCAATTTCACTTCAATGTACTGCTTTTGGCCCAAGAACCTAGCTAGTTCTTAAGTCAGACATTTATGATATTGATGGGCACTGCTGAATTTTGTTGCCACTGCTCCATGGAATCATCCAAGCAGGTTCTTCTTCCTAAATGGACCTTATCACTAGCAAGAAGGCCCAGTGTTGGTGATTAGTCACTAATAAATTTCCCATTAATGACTCCAGTCACTTTCCAGTTTATGATTCAGAGCCATGGGAATAAATCCCTTTGAGCTTGGTCACTCCAGGTAATAAATATGACTTTTCAGGGCCCCAGGCATACACGTGTGTAGCCTATTTTCTCATTTCCTTTCTCACCTCTTACCCACGTGAACGTTCTGTTTATGCACCAAATTCACAGGGACAGATGTGGTATATGGTCTGGAAACAAAAAATATTTGAAATAAAGTTACATGGTTCCACTAATAGTTTATTTAAGTCTTTAAAGACCTTTAGAAACATCCATCAAAATGACGCTATACCTTCCTACACAACTGTAAGACTGGATTAACAAATATGAGCTTCTCAAATTCTGTTCCATTTAAGAAGTTTTTTTCATATGGAGTTACCCACCTCTACTAAAAAGTCTTCAATAGAAATGACATTTTCCCCACAGTCTGCTGGTATTAGACAGAATTATCTCCAAGTACGGACTAAATAATATCTATCACTCAGCACTGCAGTTCAGTGAAGAAAGGACGGTTCCTTTAACTCATTTACTGGATAAATTAGATAGCCATATGGAAAAAAGATGCATTTGACTCTTACATCATTCTTTATTTTTAAAAAAATCCAGATGGATTGTATATTTAAATGTGAAAGGTAAAAGAATAAGCCGTTCCAGAGGAAAGCATAAGGAGAACATTTTGGAACTTGGAAAGATTTCTTAAATAGGACATAAAAATCATTAGCCATGAAAAAAAAAAGCAAATAGTATTATATCAAAGTTGCGGGCGTGCTAAGTCACTTCAGTCATGTCTGACTCTTTGCGACCCCATGGACTATAGCCCATCAGGCTCCTCTGTCCATGGGATTCTCCAGGCAAGGGGTGGGTTGCCATGACCCCTCCAGGGTATCTTTCCAACCCAGGGATTGAACCCACATCTCTCATGTTTCCTACATTGGCAGGTGGGTTCTTTACCACTAGCATCACCCGGGTGCCCCTATATCAAAGTTAAGAACATCTATCAATCAAAAGAGATCATGAACAGAGTGGAAGTCAGTTTTCACAGTGGGAGAAGATATTCATGATACACAAACTCCAAAAGGACTCACATTTTCAGTACATAAAGAACTCTCACTTATTAATAAGAAAGAACATAATAGAAAATGAGACAAAATACTAAAATATACTTTGTTACTGAGCATATTCAAAAAACAAGAAAAAAGGGAGAAGGAAAGACACTCAACTGCCCTATTATCTGGGAAATGCAAATAAAAAAACAAACCAAAGAAAAGAAAACAAAAGCAGGAGGAATTTTTAAAAAGGAGTCGACACTTGGAGAAGTGATTCATACAGAGGTGATTTTTTTCTATTGTTTTTTTCTTTCTTTGCTTTTACAGTATTACTCTGAAGGCAGTCCCCAGTTGTGGGGCTGTGAAGAGGCACAAATATGAAAACTAAAACTCAGATATAAAATCCATCTTTCTGGCCAGAGAAATCAGGAGAACAGGGTCCCATAGTCCAAAAAATGTTGAAAAGATTTTGTTTTTCTGATACCTTTGCCCTGAGAGTGGGTCTCAGTTACAGACCTGCATGGCAGTGGCGGCATGGATGACTAAAACTTTGAGATAAAACTCAATTTTCTGGCCAGAGAAACCAATAAAGAGACTCCTGAGAGGCAGGAAAATGTGAGAGAAATCCCAAAGAGAAGTGTAGAAATGGATGCCCTAATTCTCTGTATGAATTCACAGAAGTCCTGGGCTCCTCACCCTTGAGTCATTTGTGCACAAGAGAGACACAACGAAGCAGATGAAAAGCTTTGAGAAATGAAGTACACGTCAATCTACTGCCAAGTCTCAACCTAGCCCTGAGTGGCACAAATGAGGGACAGACCGAAAGGAGCATAAAAATGGCTTGATAAACCAGACTGAGAGTAGAGTCATCCCCCACTTATGTGGTGAGATAAAATTTGCAGTCTGAATCTAACTGGGTTAATTACTTGCCAGACAAAATAAATCAACTTTCTCCAGAGGATTATAACAAGATTCCAAGGCTGCACAACAAAGGGTTCCAAACGTCCAGATAAAATAGAAAATTACCCAACATACAGAGAATGTTTTCAATGTCATCTTTTCTCAACAGATGTCAATTCTGCAATGATCCAGATAATGGAAATATTAAAGACTTAAAGCAACAATTATAGCTGTGCTCAGTGAAATAAAGATAAACAAATCTGAAATGACTGGAAAGATGAGAGTTCTCAGCAGAAAAATAGAGACTGTAAAAAAGATCAAATTTAAATTTTAAATCTGAAAATTAAATATCTGAACCTTAAAAATTCCTGGACAGACAAAACACCAAAATGGAGATGATAGAGAAATAGTGAAATTGGGCAGAAAAAAACACAATATTATAAAGCAATTATCCTCCAATTAAAAAATTAATAAATAAAATCATAAAAGAAATCATGAACCTAAAGATAGGCCAATAAATATTATCCAATATAAAGAACAGAGCAAAAGAAGTGTTTTTTTTTAATCAAGAGAGTCTCAAGGACTGTAGAACAATACCTAAAAATTTAACAGTTGTATCATTGGAGTACCAGAAGGAGAAGTGAAAGAGGTTGGTACAAAAAAGAAAAATCAATATTTGAAGAAATACAAATTCTAGAAAATAATGATGGAAAACTTCCCATCTTGGTTTTTACAATTTCATAATTGTTCAAATAATTTGCAAATTCAAGAAGCTCTATGAATGCCAAACAGAATAAACCAAAGGGTACAGCACCCAGACATCATAATCTAATTGCTGCAGTCAAAGATGGAGAAAAAACCTTGAAAGCAGCTAAAGAAAAACAACATATTATTAATACATACAGGAAAACGATTTAAATGACTGCAGATTTCTTATCAGCTTAGAGGTAAGATGAGGGAACCACATCTTTAAAGTACTAAATTAAGAAAGAAGCAATGACCCAAAATTCTATATCCAGAAATATCATTCAAGAACGAATGCTAAAAAATACATTCTTAAATGAAAGAAAACTAAAAGAATACATTACCCGCAGACTTGCTCTAAAATAAGTACCAAAGCCAGTCCCTCCGGCCAAATGAAAATGATACTAGAAAAAAATGGAACTTCATGAATGAAGAAAGAGCAATAAAAATGATAAATACCTGCGAAAATACAAAAGATTATGTTTTTCTTCTTAAGTTCTTTTTTAAAGGTACAGCTCTTGAAAACAAATTATATCTGGTGAAGTTTCAACATATGTAGATGTAACAACCATAGCATAAAGGTCAGGGGAAAGATAAAGGGACATATATGGTTGTAAGGTTCTACATTTTACCTGAAGTGGTAAAATATTGGGAAATTAAACCAGAAAACAACTTTTAAATATCTTATAGGTTATATAGGAAAACACAAAGAAATTTTAAAATAGTTTGAACTAGATGAAAATGAAAACACAACATATCAATACGTGTGGAATACAGTTTAAAAATGCTTAGATGGAAATTTAGAGTATTAAATGCTTATATTAAAAAAGAAAAAAGGTCTGAAATCAATAATTTACTCAAATCAAATGTCTGGGAAATATGGCGTCATGTTAAGAAAAAGGAGAGAAAGAAGTGGATGTCAGAATGGTAACCAATATCTTAAAGCTTAAAGGGTTCACTGCATCCATAGAAGGGGCTTCCCAGGAGGTGCTAGTGGTAAAGAACTCACCTGCTGATGCAGGAGACATAAGAGACCACGTTCAACCCCTGGGTTGGGAAGATCCCCTGGAGAAGGGCATAGCAACCCACCCCATTATTCTTGCCTGGAGAATCTCATGGACAGAAAAGCCTGGCGGGCTACAGTCCATGGGGTTGCAAAGAGTTGGACAGGACTGACTGACTAAGCACACATGCGTATACCTAGAAATATCAATCTTGGTCATTCTTTTTTAAATGTTAAGTGTAAAGAAAATTCTATAAATACTAAGACCTGAAAAACAAATCACCAACAAAGGAACAAAAAGCAAGCTGAGTTTAGAATTCTTTTCTGCAATACAAAATGCTAGACGACAACCACTCAATAGCTAATAAACTTGAGAGAAAAGGAATGTGACCCAGTTATTTCATATCACTTACAGTTGTCATATATGTATGTGTAAACAATAGAAAGTCAACTCACATATGCAAAGCCTCAAAAAATATATTCTTTATATAGGCACTTTTGAAAAACTTGCTTAAAAATGAACTCCATAAGTTGAGAAAGAAAGAAAATAAGAAACTTAAGAAGAGGTAAATTGTATTACAAAAGGATCAGCAGGGAACATCAAACCTGCTAAATCAAAAATTAATGTAAATGGATTTTATGGATTTGGTTGTGAAACTGTATGCAATCATCAACACATAGTTGACAATTATGTAGTTATATATTAGAAGAGATAAAAAAGCAATCATTGAATAGCATTAGTACAGGTATGTCTTCAGATAAGGAGATAATTGCATAAAAGAAAAAGCAAATGCCTTTTTTAAGTTTCTTATTTTTAAATGGAGAGGGATTGTTTAAAGTGGCATTTTACTCTTTCTCTTGGAGAAACATATATGCTCCAAATATTTGAAGAAATTAAGGTTAATAAAATTAAAATATAACACTGTTGTTACTGTTGTTTAGTAGTTAAGTCATGACCAACTCTTTGCAACCCCATGCAGTATAGTCCACCAGGCTCCACTGTCCATGGGATTTCCCAGGCAAGAAAACTGGAGTCGGTAGCCATTCCCTTCTTCAGGGAATCTTCTAGATCCAGGGATCAAACCCAAGTCTCCTGCATTGCAGGTAGATTCCAGACATGGAACCTGGGTCTCCTGCATTGCAAGCAGATTCTTTACCACTGGGCCACCAGGGAAGCCCATAAAATATGATACACTGTTTTTCATTTAACCTAAGGCAAGAAGTTCCAAATAGGAAAAGGAGTACATCAAGGTTGTATATTGTCACCCTGCTTATTTAACTTATATGCAGAGTACATCATGAGGAACGCTGGGCTGGAAGAAGCACAAGCTGGAATCAAGATTGCCGGGAGAAATATCAATAACCTCAGATATGCAGATGACACCACCCTTATGGCAGAGAGTGAAGGGGAACTCAAAAGCCTCTTGATGATAGTGAAAGAGGAGAGTGAAAAGGTTGGCTTGAAGCTCAATATTCAGAAAACTAAGATCATGGCATCTGGTCCCATCACTTCATGGGAAATAGATGGGGAAACAGTGGAAACAGTGTCAGACTTTATTTTGGGGGGCTCCAAAATCACTGCAGATGCTGATTGCAGCCAGGAAATTAAAAGACGCTTACTCCTTGGAAGGAAAGTTATGACCAGCCTAGATAGCATATTAAAAAGCAGAGACATTACTTTGCCAACCAAGGTCCGTCTAGTCAAGGCTATGGTTTTTCCTGTGGTCATGTATGGATGTGAGAGTTGGACTGTGAAGAAAGCTGATCGCCGAAGAATTGATGCTTCTGAACTCTGGTGCTGGAGAAGACTCTTGAGAGTCCCTTGGACTGCAAGGAGATCCAACCAGTCCATTCTAAAGGAGATCAATCCTGGGTGTTCATTGGAAGGACTGATGCTAAAACTGAAATTCCAATACTTGGGCCACCTCATGCGACGAGTTGACTCACTGGAAAAGTGTCTGATGCTGGGAGGGATTGGGGGTGGGAGGAGACGGGGACGGTAGAGAATGAGATGGCTGGATGGCATCACCAACTCGATGGACATGAGTTTGAGTGAACTCTGGGAGTTGGTGATGGACAGGGAGGCCTGGCATGCTGTGATTCATGGGGTTGCAGAGAGTCGGACACAGCTGAGCGACTGAACTGAACTGAACTGAAGGCAAGAAACATCTTTTTTAATATACCACAAGGAAAGAAAAAATGTTTCCAATTAAGCTATAGCATATCATCAATTATAAGAAGCATTTTAATTCCAAAAGTACTAAAATGTTAAAAATGTTTCTTAGAATTTATAAAATATATTGTTTTCCAAATCCCTGGAGAAGATAAAAGCAAGATTCAAGTTTATGTAACAAAAGAAAAATAAAACAAAGGAATCATATGGAAAAAACATTTAAAAAATAGCAAAAATAAGAGCAAATCCAGCAGGTATAACAACAAATATTTATGCATTAAGTACAACTGCATTTCAATTTTAAAATAAACAAAAACAGAAAGCAAACACTCATTCTGGGATAAAATAGTAGGGTAAATCATATGCTATTTATAGGACACAAACCTAAAACAAAATGATACAATGTTTAAAACTTTTTAAAAAGATAAATAAACCAGGTGAAGCCAAAAAAGTTAAGTAGGATAAAAAGGATCATTTTATAATAAACATGTGATTTAAAATGAAGATATGTTAGTCAAAAAAAGTTTGGGTTAAGCAATACCACATTACAAAGTACAAAACAAAAACTATTTAAAATGCAAGAATAAAATAGCAAGACAATATAATACTGGAAAATTTTGACCTTTCTTATAGTTAGACAAAAATACCTAAATAATCCAGATGTTCAAGCAGGTTTTAGAAAAGGCAGAGGAACCAGAGATCCGATTGTCAACATTCGCTGGATCCTGGAGAAAGCAAGAGAGTTCCAGAAAAACATCTATTTCTGCTTCATTGACTATGCCAAAGCCTTTGACTGTGTGGACCACAATAAACTGTGGAAAATTCTGAAAGAGATGGGAATACCAGACCACCTGACCTGCCTCTTGAGAAACCTGTATGCAGGTCAGGAAGCAACAGTCAGAACTGGACATGGAACAACAGACTAGTTCCAAATAAGAAAAGGAGTACGTCAAGGTTGTATATTGTCACCCTGCTTATTTAACTTACATACAGAGTACATCATGAGGAATGCTGGGCTGGAAGAAGCACAAGCTGGAATCAAGATTCCTGGGAGAAATATCAATAACCTCAGATATGCAGATGACAACACCGTTTTGGCAGAGAGTAAAGAGGAACTCAAAAGCCTCTTGATGAAAATGAAAGAGGAGAGTGAAAAGGTTGGCTTGAAGCTCAACATTCAGAAAACGAAAATCATGGCATCTGGTCCCATCACTTCATGGGAAATAGATGGGGAAACAGTGGAAACAGGGTCAGACTTTATTTTTCTGGGCTCTAAAATCACTGCAGATGCTGATTGCAGCCGGAAAATTAAAAGACACTTACTCCTTGGAAGGAAAGTTATGACCAACCTAGAGAGTATATTAAAAAGCAGAGACATTACTTTGCCAACAAAGGTCCGTCTAGTCAAGGCTCTGGTTTTTCCTGTGGTCATGTATGGATGTGAGAGTTGGACTGTGAAGAAAGGTGATCACCGAAGAATTGATGCTTTTGAACTGTGGTGCTGGAGAAGACTCTCGAGAGTCCCTTGGACTACAAGGAGATCCAACCAGTCCATTCTAAAGGAGATCAATCCTGGGTGTTTATTGGAAGGACTGATGCTAAAGCTGAAACTCCAATACTTTGGCCACCTCATGCGACGAGTTGACTCACTGGAAGAGAGTCTGATGCTGGGAGTGATTGGGGGCGGGAGGAGACAGGGACAACAGAGAATGAGATGGCTGGATGGCATCACCTACTCGATGGACATGAGTTTGAGTGAACTCCGGGAGTTGGTGATGGACAGGGAGGCCTGGCGTGCTGTGATTCATGTGGTCACAAAGAGTCGGACACGACTGAGCAACTGAACTGAACTGAACTGAATCTTGAAGATGTAGAGAATCTGTACATATAAAGAGCGTGGTTTATTTAATAAATGTATACCATATAATCTGCAAAAGGAAATAAACCTTTTATCAATGTCCATGGTAATATTTTTAAATGATTGTATATTAGACCATGAAGTAAGCCTCAATAAATTCCAAAAAGCAGATACTTTGCAGGTGGCTCAGATGGTAAAGCATCTGCCTGCAATGCAGGAGACCTGAGTTCAATCCCTGGGTTGGAAAGATCCCCTGGAAAAACAAATGGCAACCCACTCCAGTACTCTTGCCTGGAAAATTACATGGACGCAGGAGCCTGGTAGGCTACAGCTATGGGGTCACAAGGAGTCGGACACAACTGAGCGACTTCACTTTTGTAGGTTATATTCCTAATCTCAGTGTAAAAAAAAAAAAAAGATTTAAAAGACTAAGCAAAATCATTATTCAGCTGCTAGAAAAATAAAAAATTTTCAACAATTCTTGGGTCAAATGAGAAATGAAACATTATTTATCAATTCATTTATCTTATTTTCTTTAGAAAATAAAAGCAAGTCAAATAAATCAGATAAAGAGAAACAACCCAATAGAAAATTAAGCAAAGAATATTGGCAAGCAATTTATAGAAGTATTAATAGCTAATAAACAAATGAAATTACCCTAACATAACAACAATCAAAGAAATGTAAAATAATAATGTACTCCTTTACATATCAATTTTGCAAAAATTAGAAAAGACAGTTCCCCCTTGGTGTTGGATAGAATATTAGAAAGCATGTGACTTTGAGGTATATAAATTGGCAAAACATCATGAAAGGGCAATTGGCCATTAATATATTTGTTCTTCAGTTGCTCGGTCATGTCCAACACTTTGTGACCCCATGGACTGCACCACTCCAGGCTTCCATGCCCTTCACCTTCTCCCAGAGTTTGCTCAAACTCATGCCCATTAATTCAGTGATGCCATCCAACCATCTCATCCTCTGTCGTTCCCTTCTCCTTCTGTCTTCAGTCTTTCTCAGCATCAGGGTCTTTTCCAATGAGTCAGCTCTTTGTATCAGGTGGCCAAAGTACTGGAGCTTCAGCTTCAGCATCAGTCCTTCCAACGAATATTCACGGTTGATTTCCTTTAGGATTGACTGGTTTGATCGCCTTACTGCCATATATATAGCTATGATATATTAAAAAGGAAAATCAACTTACAGAACAATATGTAAAATATGCCTATAATATGTAAACCGTATACTTGTGTACATATATCCAATGTATATAAATATGAATGCACACAAACACATATGTTGGGAAATGCATAGAAATGGATTGGGAAGGATATAGTGTACCAAATCATTAGCAGTGTTTATCTCTGGATGAGGAAAGTATATTACAGAAAAGGAATACAAAAAGAGAAAATGTTACTTTTCTCCTCTATATACATGTATGTGTTTGCTTTTGATAATGAACATGTTTACATTCAGAGAAAAAAATTATATTACTACAATAAATACACTACTCAATATTTATAGGCTGATTCCAATATTCTGAGACAAATAAAAGCAGGTTAAAAATGAGTTAAGCTAATATTTAACACAAATAGTCATGAAAATCACAACTAAATAAGAAATTTAATTATCCAAGAAAAAATAATAAAAAACAGAAATGAGTGAATTAGATAAAGAAAACAGAATTGCTAAGTAAATTAAAAAATTGCTAAGTAAATTAAAGAAAAGCTAACTATGTAAACAAATTTCTGATTGGTTTTACCAGGAAAAAACCCTGAAAACACAAAACATACAACTGAATAAAATGAAAATATAAAAACTGACATAACAGGGATAAAAGAAACCAGCAAATCTTATAGTAATTGATAAAATATTGATGCATTATATTTATTCATGTATGACATCTACATATAGTATTTCATTCACAGTTTGTTGAGCTTCTTGTACTAAGATCAGTCATCTTTATGTTTCTTAATACTTTTAAAACTCTGATTGCACGTTGACATTTTTAAGAATAAAATTATTTGTTAAATAAATGCTCAGAAATGCATGTTATTCATATCAAAACTTCTCTGCCAAAATGGATATTTTAGTTACTCATTTTAGACAATCTAAGATTAATTTCAAAGAGATTAAGTATATAATTGCCTGGGAATGCAAGCATCTCTGATAAAGTGTTCCTATCTTCCTGGCATTTCCAAAGTCACATTTGTGACCTAGTGGGTGTTCATTGGAAAGACTGATGCTAAAGCTGAAACTCCAATACTTTGGCCACCTCATGCGACGAGTTGACTCACTGGAAAAGAGTCTGATGCTAGGAGGGATTGGGGGCGGGAGGAGACGGGGACGACAGAGAATGAGATGGCTGGATGGCATCACCGACTCGATGGACATGAGTTTGAGTGAACTCCGGGAGTTGGTGATGGACAGGGAGGCCTGGCGTGCTGTGATTCATGGGGTCGCAAAGAGTCAGACACGACTGAGCGACTGAACTTAACTGAACTGAACTGAAGCCCACTGGGTGATCACCAGTTGAGCAACTAAAGCAATCATGTAAAAAACACATCCAGCTGTTCTTTGTTTTTTTTGTTTTTTCTGGATAAAACATTTTATATAAAGAAGTTATAAGAAAGTGATATAAGCATAATGATGGTATAAGACATCATCCCTGTTCAGTTCTGTTCAGTTCAGTCACTCAGTCATGTCCGACTCTTTGTGACCCCATGGACTCCAGCACGCCAGGTTTTCCTGTCCATCACCAACTCCCGGAGCCTACTCAAACTCGTGTCCATCGTGTTGGTGATGCCATCCAACCATGCTCTACCATCCTCTTCTCCTCCCAGCATCAGGGTCTTTTCCAATGAGTCGGTTCTTCACATCAGGTGGCCAAAGTATTGGAGCTTCAGCTTCAGCATCAGTTCTTCCAATGAATATTCAGGACTGATTTCCTTTAGGATGGACTGGTTGGATCTCCTTGCAGTCCAAGGGACTTTCAAGAGTCTTCTCCAACACCACAGTTCAAAAGCATCAGTTCTTTGGTGCTCAGCTTTCTTTATACTCCAACTCTCTCATCTATACTTGATTACTGGAAAAACCATAGCTTTGACTAGATGGATCTTTGTTGGTAAAGTACAGGGATGACGACCACTTCCAATTTGCCTTGAATGTTAGGTCCATGAATCAAGACAAATTGGCAGTGGTTGTTATCCCTGTATATTAAGGTTATTAAGGCCATTAAGGTTCATGGTCTTCAGTTCTAATTGTGCTGCAGCCTTGTTGTGGTCCAGAAATGATTAAAAAAAAAAAAAGCCACTTGTTGCATAAATAGCAATGTATTGTGTTGATCATTGTTGTTACTTTTGTTTAGTCACTACGTCATGTCTCACTCTTTGTGATCTCATGGACTGTAGCCCATCAGGTTCCTCTGTCCATGGGATTTCCCAGGCTAGAATACTGGAGTGGGTTGCCATTCCCTTCTTCGGGGGATCTTATTGACTGAGGCAGCGAACCCATGTCTCTTGCATCTCCTGCATTGGCAGGTATATTCTTTACCACTGTGCCACCTGGGAAGCCTTGATTGTATCTGTATTTACAAACAAATCAGTTCTATAGACATTTGAGTTACTTAAGCATAAATGAAAACCAAGAAATTATAAACATAATGGTTGATAGAATTGATTACATAAAAAGTAAACACATTTCTATGCCAGGAGAACATCAAGTGAGAAAATGGTTACAGCATAAGTGTCAAAAAGTGAATATTCTTAGTATAAAAAGAGATTTTATAAATCAATGAGAAAAAGACAAATATCCTCAGATAAAAATTAGTAAAAACATAAAGTGTAAAAAAAAAAAAACCAACAACAAAATGTGCCAAGAAGCATATGAAAGAATGCTTAATCTACATGAAAATCAAAGAAATATAATTAGAAGCAATGATGGCACATGACTTGCAGTCTATCAAATATGTTTAAAAATAGCTTTTTATTGAGGCATGCTATAAATACAGAAAGTCAAATATCAAAAGCATATGGCTAGTTGAATTTTCACAAACTGAACCTATCCTTACAACCAACACTCAGATCAAGAAACAGAACATTCATTACCTATATCCCAGAAGTACCCTTATTCTCCCAGTCACAACCTTCCCCTTCCACTGGGGGTAGCCACTACCCTGCCTTCTATTAGCATATTTTTTCCCATTTTTATCTTACATATTAATGGAATCAGACATTACATTATCTTTCATCTGGTTTCTTTTGCTCAGGTAATGTTTGTGAGGCTTATCTATGTTATAGTATGTAGTCATAGATCATTCATTCTCACTGCTGAGTTAAGTAATTCACTGTAGATATACTAAAATTTGTCCATTCTACTGTTGAAATTCACTGTGCATTTAAAATGCCTTCAGAAAATTGGTACAGCCACTATGGAGAACAGTATGGAGGTTCCTTTAAAAAGTTAAAATAGAGCTACCATATGACCTGCGATCCCACTCCTGTGCATGTATGCCGAGAAAAACATAATCTGAAAAGATACATACACCCCAATGTTCATTGCAGCACTATTTACATCAACCAAAACATGGAAGCAACCCAAATGTCCACCAACAGAGGAATGGATAAAGAAGATGTGGTACATATATACAATGGGCTATTACTCAGCCATTAAAATGAATGAAATAATGCCATTCGCAGCAACATGGGTGGACCTAGACAGCGCCATACTGAGTGAAGTCAGACAGCAAAGGAAAAATACTGTATGACATCCCTGATACGTGGAATCTCAAAAGAAATTACACAAATGAACTTGCAAAACAGAAAGAGACTCAGAGAACAAACATGGTTGCTGGGGGAAAGGGATAGTTAGGGAGTCGGGGATGGACATCATACACTGCTATATTTAAAATGAATAACCAACAAGGACCTAACGTATAGCACATAGAACCCTGTTCAATGTTATGTGGCAGCCTGGATGGGAGGGGGGTTTGAGGGATAATGGATCCGTGTATATATTAGCTGCATCCCTTCGCTGTTCATCTGAAGCTATCACAACTTTATTAATTGGCTATACCTCAATACAAAATAAAAAGTTCAAAAGAAAAAAAACATGAAACCCTAAAAAAATGATATTTATAAAAATTCTTGTAGCCTCACTGACTATAATGGAAAAAAAAGAAAAGAATGTAACTGTTCAATCCTGGAGGGTGCTTAATTATGTCACATTATTGGAAGGACTGATGCTAAAGCTGAAACTGCAATACTTTGGCCACCTCATGCGACAAGTTGACTCACTGGAAAAGACTCTGATGCTAGGAAAGGTTGGGGGAGGGAAGAGAAGGGGACGACAGAGAATGAGATGGCTGGATGGCATCACCGACTCTGTGGACATGAGTTTGAGTGAACTCCGGGAGTTGGTGATGGACAGGGAGGCCTGGCGTGCTGTGATTCATGGGGTCGCGGAGAGTCGGACACGACTGAGCGACTGAACTGAACTGAACTGAACTGAACGAGAACACATCTGTGTGCATTCTAAATGTTGGTTATTAAGAATACACAGCCATATAAAATCATTTTATGTTAAGTAAAAAACCAGGATATAAAATGAGATTGCACCCTAATTAAAGCTATGCAAAAATGAATACAGGAAGCCCCACCAGAAAGAAACAGATTAAAAAGATAATAAAGGCTGAGTTAAGGTGACAGGCATATGGGTGATTTTATTTTGCCAGTTTTCTGTAATATAATTTCATTACTTCTACCACTGTAATCAAATGAATAAGAATTTCTTTTGAGAACTGTAAAACTGCAACACCACTGTTTAATAGCATTAAAATTAATCAATTCTCTATTGTTTTGCTAGGACTAAAAAAAGAAGACAAAAATTCTTTCAATAGTTCCAGTTTGGAACTATTATGAATAGCGCTTTCTTGATCATTTTAAAACATCTTTTGATATTCTTAAGAACACATTTCTGTTGGATGGATACCTAGGAATGAAATTGCTGAGTCATAGGTGTGTACTTTTCCAGATTTAGTAGATACTGTCAAATAGTTTGTACCAATTTACATTACCACTAGCAACGTATGAGTTTAAATTACTCCACATCCTCACTAACACTTGGTATTTCCATTACTTAGTTTTATAGCCATTCTGGTCAGTATATACCATTATCTTTTCTTAAGTATAATGAACCTGAGCATCTTTCCCCATATTTATTGATCATAGATATACTTACCTTTGAAGTATCTATTCAAGCCTTTTGTTCATTTTTCTGTTAGATTTTGCCTTTTATTGATTAATAGGAGTTCTTTGTATATTCTAGGTTTGGGTCCGTTGTCAGATACATGTATTATGAATATCATCTCCCCTTCATTGGGTCACCTTTCCCTTTATTTCAATGGACAGAAGTCCTTAATTTTAATATATTCTTTCAAAAATACTTATTTATGGTCAGTACTATATTAGCCTTATTTAAACACTACAGGGTAATAAACATGTCCTCGTATATTTTCCTCTAAAAGCTTTGTGGCTTTATTGTTGGCAATGGCTTTTAAAATAAAAAACTCAATGATGGCAACTTCTAGAAAAATGAACATACTCACTGTATTGTAACATTTTAAAACTTCATATTTTCCTGCTGCCTCAAAAGAAAGTGAAAGAAAGTGAAGTCGCTCAGTCATGTCCGACTCTTTGAGACCCCATGGACTGTAGCCTACCAGGCTCCTCCGTCCATAGAATTTTCCAAGCAAGAATACTGGAGTGGGTTGCCATTTCCTTCTCCAGGGGATCTTCCCGACCCAGGGATCAAACCCGGGTCTCCCACATTGCAGGTAGACACTTTATCATCTGAGCCACCTGGGAAGCCCTGCTGCCTCAACATCCTTACAAAAAAGCTGTGAACACATCTCCCAGGCAACGAGGTACACCAGTGTAATAAAGCTGATTCCTCCACAAGTTCCCCCTCTTGCCCTCCCCTAACTCTGACCTAGGCATTCAAACCTACTTAGGAAATTCCATCACACCTTTTGCTTGTGGACTCCAGCCTGATACCAGTAAAGGCACTTGCTCATGGGTTCTCACTTTCTCTCAGTCCCCACCTGCTGGGCTGAGCTTAAGTGGCCCTTGTGTGGCCTGGCATACCTCCCTCTAGGAACTGAGAGTATATAGATCTTTTAATCTTATATGTTCCTCTGAATGTAATTTCCACACTCATATCGAACTGATTCTTAAAGACCCCACAGCGGGAATTTATTCTCTAATTTACAAAACACTCACACAATGTTAATTGCTATGTAAATTGCTGCAAATTTTCCAAAGGTAATTTGGTAAACAACAAAAAAAAATTTTCAAGTTTTATGTATGCATGTATATGTTTTGATATTTGATCTACTAATTCACCAATCAGGAACTCATCTTAAGGAAATAGGGTGACAAGAAAAAGATTTACACACAAAGATGTCCAGTATTATATTTGTGAATAAAAGCAAAAAATAAATTAAATTAAAAATAATCTAAATGACCCTCAACTGAGAAATGATTAATGAACTATAGAATTGTCACAGTATGGAACACTGTTTACTAGTTCAGAATAATCAAGAAGTTTATATGTATTAACAAGATGATACATGTATATGATATATAAAGTAAAAGCACATACCTAAGTCACAAAAACAGTAACAATAAAGAAAAATATTCATAAATTTTATTACATTAATATTAAGAAGTTGTATTCCTCAAAAGACACCACAGAGTGAACATTTCAGGATGCAGAAGAGGAGAATATACTTGCAACTCATATAAATGTGAATGATTGGTATTCAGAATATATAAAGAACTCATACAAATCAATAGGGAAAAGACGAGCAACCTAATAGGAAAAAAAAATGAGGAAAAGTTTTGAACAGTTACCTCCACAAAACTGGAGAAGGAAATGGCAACCCACTCCAGTATTCTTGCCTGGAAAACCCTGCAGACAGAGGGTTGCAAAGAGTCGGACACGACTTAGTGACTAAACCACTGCCACCACCCCACAAAATAGTAAATCCAAATGGCCAATAATCATAAGAAAAAAATGTTCAGCCTCATTAGTAATCAGACAAATAAATTTAATGCAAAATTACAAGAACTACTACTACATACCCAGCAGATTGGCGAAACTCAGAAAACATGACAATGACAAGTGTTGAAGAGGATATGGAACAACTGAACTTCTCATGCACTGGCAGTGGGAGTGTTCAGTTCAGTTCAGTCGCTCAGTCATGTCCGACTCTTTGCGACCCCATGAATCACAGCACGCCAGGCCTCCCTGTCCATCACCAACTCCCGGAGTTCACTCAAACTCATGTCCATCGAGTTGGTGATGCCATCCAGCCATCTCATTCTCTGTCGTCCCCGTCTCCTCCCACCCCCAATCCTTCCCAGCATCAGACTCTTTTCCAGTGAGTGGGAGTGTAAATTGGTGAAAACATTTTGAAAAATAATTCAGCATTATCTAGTAAACCTGGGGACATGGATACACAGTGACCGAGTAATTCCACTAGATTTATCACCTAGAGAAACTCACACACGTGTGTTCAGAAATACGTGCTTTTTTTAAAGTTCATACTAACATAGCTTGTAATTGTCCCAAACTGGAAATAATGCAAATGTCCATCAACAGCAGAATGAATAAACAATGGTTATATATTCATGCCATGGGATAACTGCAGATAAAAATTACAATTAATCTCATAAACTTAATGTTGAGTGAGAGAATCAAAATACAAAAACTGTATTACACACAGAGTAATTCTATCTCTATAAAGACTAAAAAAAAGAAACAAACTAAAAAATAATATGTGGGGATATATACCTAGGTGATAAAATTATTTTCAAAAAAAATCCAGAAAGGATTATCATAAAATTCAAAACAGAAGTTATAAGATGTGATTGGTGAGGAACCCGTGGCAGACTTGGGGTGTTGGAAATATTCTATTATTTGACTTGGGTTGAGTAATTCATCATATTGAATATTTACATTCCGTAACTTTTCTCTGAGTTTGTATTACAATAAAAAGTTTTTTTTAATGCACACACACACACAAGAAATCTCTATTGTGATATAAATGTATGAAACCCTCTTAAAAGATGCAACTCAGACTAATAGTGGTGACCTTTGGGAAGGGAAGTAAGAGGACAAGGGTCAAGGTTTAGAGAGGGAGTCGTCAAAGGGGACTTTGACCTTATCTATAATGTTCTGCATTTTAAAAGTATATTATTCACGTACACTTGTGTAATTAAACGTAAATTTTGATGCAAGTATGAAAACAAAAATAAAAACAAACAGTGCATTTTATTCTAAAGTTTTTAAATGATACAAAATCCTTTGTACACACAATGTACAAAAGCACATATACATTTGGAGGAAAACAAAATATTTGTTTATCTCTCAATCGTGGGATTATGGATGATCCTTTCTCTTCTTTGTGTTTTCCCTGCATTTCCTAAATATTTATAATAAACACATGCATACTTAAGTTAGAAAAAAAACTGTGAGAATCAGTAAGAAAAATATAAACTCACTCATAGAAAATGCGTAAAGGACCAAAATCAGACATTTCAGAAAAGAATAAATTCTTGAATTAAAATGAAAATGTCACTTTTAACCCAGACAGGCAAAGATTACAAATATCAAGAATATCTGATGTTGCCTAGGGTGTGGGAACAATTTCTTATGCTTCTTAGTAGAAATCCAAATGGAAGCAGACTTTCCAGTGGTTGTATGGCAATATGCATGCAGTCTTTTAAATATCTGCTTTCTTTGACCCAGTAATTCTACTTCTAGAATATCACCCTAAAAAGATAAAGATATACAAAATGGCTTACATTCTTGAATGGTCATAGCAATATTATTTAACACTCAATATTTGAGAACAGGATAAATGTACAAATAGAGGACTGGTAGGGTGAAACACACACACACGCTATACCATTAAGATATTTAAATTAGAAATCATTTTCACAAACATGTAATAATAGGGGGAAATGCTAAAGATATATTAAGTAAAAAAAGGAAAACAAAAAGAAATACCCCAATTCGATTACAGGTTCAAAAATAAAAATTAAAACAGTGTATGCATATGAGTATAAGAATGTTAAGTGAACGTGTACACAGAAAAAAAGTCTAGAAGCAAACACAATGGAATATAAACAGCAGCGTTAATGGGTAATTTTTATTTTCATCTTTGTGCTGTTCTAGATCTCCAGATTCTCTTTGATGAACCCATTAGAAATAAACACATATTTTTAAATGTTTAAAGCTATAATAAAGCTGACAGTGATGCGGTGGTCTGGTGATGTCTTTCATAAAAATTACCTCTGACATTCCAACTACTTTCATGCCTCTCTCCAGCTAACTCTGTAATTCACTCTGATCTCACCCAGAGCCTCTTTCTTGCTCTGTAAATCTTGCAGTGGCTTTTAGCCAAGAGCAATAAAACCTGACCTGACCTGATCTGAAAGTTCAGTCAGTGGTAACAAAAAGGAATTTATATCTTTGCTCTGCTAAATGCTCCTTCCTTCCTACCACAATCCCTGCTATTATCGAACTGCTGTCCACATTACCAAATTATGCTGACCATCAGGGGCTAATGGGCCAACTATTAAGACAGCTATTGATCTTAACATGCCATGCCTGTGAACATTAGCATGTTTTGAAAAATATATATATAGTGAATAATAACTTCATATAAATGAAATGTCAGTCTTCATAAATATTAGAAGATGCATGTTTCACATGGGTCAGCAGACATCTACATGTCATTACTCATTTCTTTCCCATGGGGTCCCAAAGCTGAGTTAATCAAGTATAGGTCAGAAACAGGTCATCTGACACCAGAGGCTTGTGAATAGTGGTAGAAAATTCGAAATAATAAACAGCTCACCATATCTCTCTTTTTCATACTGGTGAATATCAGGAACGCTAAAGACAGAATTCAACTATTTTCAGCAATGACTCCTGACCATGTTGAGCACTACATCGATTATTAGCTAGAATTCACCGAGCACCACTAATTCACAAATATTGTGTCCACTAGTGCCAGACTCAGTTCTAAGCACTCGATATACATTAGTGAACAAAAGACAGAAATCTCTGCCCTCATGGTCCCTGCATTCCAGTCAAGGGAGACAGACTATAAACAAAAAGGAAAGTTAATAAGTAATATAGTATGTTAAGCCATGATTAGTGCTATGGAAAAATAGAGCAAGGTCAAGGAAACCTGTAAATGTAGAAGGTAGGGCTCAATTTGCAAGCAGAAGTAGAGGATAAGACTTTTTGAGAAGGTGACCATAGGATGTCCATATCCCCCTTCAAGGAAGGAGTGCAGCTCCAGCTACTGGAAATCCTGCCAATCCCTTCAGGGCTTGCCTCAGCTGACCTTGCCTCACCCAAGGTCAATCTTGAACAAAGACTGGCTCTTTCAGCCCAATGGAGGACAACTCTGACAGGCCATTTTAGCTCCAGAGCCCACTGTGAGACTGACTGAGGGTCAGCTTCACAGCTTGGCTTCTTCCTCTGCTCCTTCTCCTCCCTTCCATAGATGTTGATACCAAGAACATGCCTTAATTAACATCCTGCATGCCAAATATCATCTCAGAGTCTGCTTTCCATAGAATCCAACCCACAAGAGTGGCATTTAAGCAAATATCTGAAGAAGATGAGGGCTTAGTGTGAGCCATACAGATGTGTTGAGAAAGAGCATTCCAGAAAGAGGGCACAAACAGTGCAAAGGGCCTGAGGCAGGAGCATGCTTGCAGTGGTCAAAAAACAATAAGAAGATATTTAAGTTGGAGTGGATTTCAAGGAATTAATAGGAAATAAGGTCTCTCAACAAGAGATGGAAAATCATGGGAACATCTTGAGCAGGAGAAAGACATAATCTGACTTAAAATATCACCTGAGCTGCTTGATGCTGTGTGGAGAATACATTGTAGAAGGCAACAAGGAAACAAGAGGCTAGGTAGGAGTTTATTAAAGAAATCCAGAGGTGAGTGATGATGGTAGTTTTGTCCATGGAAGTGGCAGTAAAGACAGAGAGAAGTCGTCAGATTCTGGAGACGTTCTAAAGGTAAAGCAAGTTCTTCAGGATTTCCCAATGGATTGGATGGAGAATCTATGAGAAAGAGCAGAATTCTTGGGATATCTCTATCCATTGAAGTGTAAATATCGAGTACATGGTTCATAATAGAATCTGCTGCTGCTGCTAAGTCACTTCAGTTGTGTCCAACTATATGTGACCCCATAGACGGAAGCCCACCAGGCTCCCCCGTCCCTGGGATTCTCCAGCAAGAACACTGGAGTGGGTTGCCATTTCCTTCTCCAATGTGTGAAAGTGTAAAGTGAAAGTGAAGTCGCTCAGTTGTGTCCGACCCTTAGCGACCCCACGGACTGCAGCCTACCAGGCTCCTCCGTCCATGGGATTCTCCAGGCGAGAGTACTGGAGTGGCTTGCCATATCTAGCATTAGAAAAAAGGTTGGAAAACAACATTGTATTTAAACCTTTCTAACTGGGATGAAGTCACCGAGGGAGTGAAGGCAGACACTGAAGAGAAGACTGGGACCAGGATATTCAATGTTGAGACTTCTGGGAGAAGAGAAATCAGCAAAGGTCACTGAGAAGGAGCAACCATTAAAGATGGAGGTAAGTGAAGAGAGAAGGATGTTTTGAAAACCAAGTGGAAAACATGTGATCAACTACACCACTAGCAAGTCAAGGAAGATGAAAGCTGAGAAGCAACTGTTGGAGCTAGTGACGTGGAGAATTTTGGTGGTGTTGATAGGAGCAGTTTGAGAAGAGAATGAAAATTATTGGAAGAAAAGAGAGGGGACTTACAATTTTCAATTTTTACTTTCTTCTTATGCTGGTCCCAGGCTATATCCTTTTCATTTACAGGTGACTTCAGACAAGACACATTGCTTCTCTGAGCCCTCATCGAAGATGGGGAAGCTGGCACAAGGTCATCTCCCAGAGCCCTTCTAGCTCTCACAACATGGCTGACCCAGACACAGCTCTATATGAATACAGATCACATCAGTGTCTATTTCTGCTTTCAGACTTCTGGGCCAAAAACCAAAGAACAAGGCTGGAATAACTACATCACCATTTCAAGAGGCCTGAGAACCTTTGAGACTAAAAATTTGATCCTTCGTTCTAATAAAAATGTTTAGTCTAGGGGAGAAAATATTTGCAAACAATGCTACTGACATGGGATCAATTTCCAAAATATACAAACATCTCAAACAATTCAATAACAAAAAATTTAAAAACTCAATTAAAAAATGAGCAGAAGACCTAAACAGATGTTTCTCCAAAGAAGACATACAGATGGCCAACAGGCATTTGAAAAGATGCTCAATACTACTAATTATTAGAGAAATGTCAATCAAAACTACAATCAGGTCTCACCTCACAACAGTCAGAATGGTCATCATTAAAAAGTCTACAAATGATAAATGCTGGAGAAGGTATAGAGAAAACCCTCCTACACTGTTGGTGGGAATGTAAATTGACACTGACACTTCGGACAACAGTATGGAGGTTTCTTTAAAAACTAAAAATATTTATCATATGATCCTATAATCCCATTTCTGGACATGTATCCAGAGAAAACTCTAAATCAAAAAGATACATGCACACCAATGTTCTTGCAGGACTATTTATTGTAGCCAAGATACAGAAGCAACTTAAATGCCCATTGACCGATGATTGGAAAAAGAAGATGCAGAATACTACTCAGCCATAAAAGAACGGAATAATGCCATTTGTAGCAACATCAGTTCAGTTCAGTCACTCAGTCGTGTCCGACTCCTTGCGACCCCATGAATCGCAGCATGCCAGGCCTCCCTGTCCATCACCAACTTCCAGAGTTCACTCAAGCTCATGTGCACCAAGTTGGTGATGCCATCCAGCCATCTCATCCTCTGTAGCCCCCTTCTCCTCCTGCCCTCAATCCCTCCCAGCATCGGAGTCTTTTCCAATGAGTCAGCTCTTCGCATGAGGTGGCCAAAGTAGCAACATGGGTGAACCTAAAGATTATTATACTAAGTGAAATAAGTCAAGCAGAGAAAGATGAGTGACATATAACACCACTTATATGTGGATCCTTAAGAAATGATACAAATGAACTTATTTACGAAACAGAAACAGACTCACAGACATAGAAAACAAACTTACGGTTACAGAAGGGGAAAGGGGGTGAAGAAATAAATTAAGAGTTGGGATTAACATTATGTAACACTACCATACATAAACTAAATAAACAGCAAGACTCTAATATATAGCACAGGGAACTATATTCAATATCTTGTAGTAACCTCTAATGGAAAAGAATCTGAAAAAGAATATATGTATATCAATATGTGTGTGTGTGTATATATATATGTATAACTGAATCACTTTGCTGTACTCTCAAAACTAACACAACATCATAAATTATCTATAGCCCAATAAAAAATGGTTAATAAATGTTCAGTCTAGCAAAATATCTGCCCCAAAGAAGACCCACTTCTTTGGTTCTTGGCATGATTTTTCATTACAGAGGTTCTCTGATTTGAGTGAGCAGGAGATCACCTGCTGGGCTTGCTAAAATACAATTAAAATGCAGTTTCCAATTCCCTAGATCTGGGTTGGGGCCTGAAGATGTACATTTTTAACAAGTCCCCAGATGCTTCAGCTGCTGGTTGAGGACTGGCACTTGAAGAACCACTACCTGAGTACATTGTAGCCCATCAAAAGGAACATTTAGGAAAACACAAAGAAATTCTTTACAATAAAAGCAAACACAGATATTCCAAATAAAAGAGCTCTAGAAACAGACTTCTATTTCAGACTTCATCCGGTACCATCTCTTGGTTCCTTTCTCACTTGTCCTCTTGGTGGGGACCTGCATTCATTGATTACACTGGTTCCAGCTAGGAAAGGATGTCTTTCTTCAGAGGAGTCTTGTTTTCTTCCTCCCTCTGCTCTTGCGTGTGAAACCTAGGTCTCATTAGCCCTTGGAACACATCCCAATTTCGCATCAGCTGCAAATTTAATTAATGTCCCAGGTAATCCTTCTTCACAGCGTGGAAGAAGATGTTAATTAAAGCAGAGGCAAACCTAGGCCCCCTATTCCTCCTGCTCCTACTTGCCATTATCTGGCCTCATTCTCAGTATCCTAGCAGTTCTTAGAGAATTCCCAGCTCTGATCCTATGTGAATTCTATTTGTAGGAGATGTCATTTTTCATTCTTTACATCAGCTGGACATCTGTGATTTGATAGACTCTGATTTGAAGTGGGAGTTTTCACCCTGGCTTACTGCTGAGGTATACAAACTGACTATCCCCCACTGTTTACTTAGACTATTCATGAAACCCTGGAGGTGACCATCTGACTATGGAACAAGCCAGTCATAGAAACCCGCTCCCCCATGCTCACACTCACTATCAAAACCACCAGGGCCCCAGAATTGCCTAAAAGCTGATCTAGGAAATTATCAGATTCAGAAAGAAAGGTAAAGCAAAAACCATGCAATGTGGGGATATATTAAGAGCACTGTTCCAGGAGTAAATGACCCCAAAGACCCCACCAGTTGCACCCATAGATCCTCACTGACACAAAGCACTCTGCCCACTCCCTCCCAACCCATTCCTATATCAATACTGGTGCGTTGTAAGTCGCTTCAGTCGTCGACTCTTTGCGACTCCATGGACTGTAGCCCCCAGGCTCCTCTGTCCATGGGATTCTCCAGGCACCAGTAGTACAGGGGTGGGTTGCCATGCCCTCCTCCAGGAGATCAAACCAGGGGTTGAACCCACATCTCTTATGTCTCCTCTCCTGCACTGGCAAGCACGTTCCTTACCACTAGCACCACTGACTACCAGAATCAAATTCACTGTGTCTCACAGTTTAACATTTCACCTTGTTCAAATCCATGGGGATTACTGATAACCTTCTTTTAAGACCCTCACGTTAGAACACTGGTCTCAACCCTAGCTGCTCCGTAGAATCACTTGGGGCAGTTTACAGATCCTGAAGCCCAGGTCACACTCCATACCAATTAAATCTAAATCTCTAAATCTCTCTCTCTCTTTTTTTAAGGTTACTTCCTTTTTTTAAAATTTATTTATTTTAATTGGAGGCTCATTACTTTACATTATTGTATTGGTTTTGCCATACATTGACATGAATTGGAACCCAGGCATCAATAATTTTTAAACTCTCTAAGCATGTGCAGCTAAGGTTGAGAATTATTGCATTCAAGTGGATTTGCCCAACTTTTAATTCAAACCCTTGTCTGAGGAATCGGGAGATTTCATGGAGGAGGACACTTTTCATTGAAGGAGCATTCATAGGAGAAGGGCAGCACCAATGGGAACATGTGCTGGGCTAGAGAAAAAGGGAAGAGGACTAGGAGGTGCCAGTGGTTACAGGGGAAGTGTTAAAGGTGTTCCAGGCCAATATTTTTAATACCTGGGACCATCTACATACCCAGAAAAATGGGTAAAACCCACACTTGCCTTTAGCTCCTGCTCCCCGTGGCCATCCGTTCAGATTCAGATTTACTGTATTTACTTGGTGCCACGGTTTGGTTAACCAATGCACTAACGGTGTTAATAGGGCTGGCAGTGGCCCACAGCCATGTGAGACATTGTTTCTGTGGGAAATATGAGTGTTCCAATCATAGCCTTACCTGCAGATTTCTAGGTTTGAACTACTTTCTTCCCTTCCATCTGCCTAAGCTGGTGGAGCCAGGAGCTCATGAGTGCCAAGCTGAGCATTTGATCCCTGGGTAGGCTAGTCACCCCCTCAGACCACCCCTTTCACTCTGGTCTCTCCTCTCCTGAGTGGTGACTGTAGCTCGCAAAGAGAACTGAGGAAGGAAATGTAGCTTAGCAGCACACTGAGAGGCCAGCTGAAACAACATCCGAAGTGCAGGTCTCTGGTAAATTCATCATGTCAACTTCAAAGACAAAGCAAACATTCATTCAACTGTGGCCTTTCTGCTCAAAGATCACTTCCCTTTAGGATCATCCTCCCAACAGCAAAAATCTTAAAATAACTACCTCTGAGGTACCATCAGCCCCACTTCCTTTGTGCTGTGTGCTTAGTCGCTCAGTTGTATCTGTCACCTCCAAAACTTTCCTCATGACCTTTTATAATGTCTCCTTCCCACTCCTTAGAGCCCTGCCCATCCTCACACCCATCTCCAAACTGGTAGGAATAGGCACTATTAATTATTCCTGGCTCTGTGAGACTATTGGACACTCTTTCCTCTAAATCTTGGGGAAGTAGAAGCTTGAGTCTGGTGCCTTAGACCACTTGACCATACTGACATGCTCCCTCTAAACCTTTGGGATGGTTCTCTTCCCAGCCTTGTGTAGTTTCCTCATACATATGTTGATCAGTATTCTGTGCTGTGCTGTGCTTAGTTGCTCAAGTCGTGTCCGACTCTTTGTGACCCCATGGACTGTAGCCCACCAGGCTCTTCTGTCCATGGGGATTCTCTAGGCAAGAATACTGGAGTGGGTTGCCATGCCTTCCTCCATGGAATCTTCCCAACCCAGGGATCAAACCCAGGTCTCCCGCATTGCAGGGAGACTCTTTACCTTCGGAGCCACCGCTTCCTTTGAGTTCCTGTTAATGAATTGAATTGTGTGCTCCCCCCCAAATTCCCGTGTTGAAGTCCTAAAGCTCCTCTGCCCAGTACCTCAGAATGTGACCTTAATTGGAGAGTGTCATTGCAGATGTAATTAGTTAGATGACGTCATACTGGCATAGGGCAGATCTTTAATCCAATATGATTGGTATCCTTATTTTGAAAAAGAGAAATTTGGAGACAGATACACACAAAGAGAATGCCATCATTGAAAATAAAGGCAGAGATCAAGGTGATGCTTCTAGAAGCTAAGGAATACCAGAGATTACCAGCCAACCACCAGAAGCTAGGAAAGAGGAATAGAATAGATCTGCCCTCAAAGCCTTCAAAGAGAGCCAGTCCTTCTGATACCCAGATTTCTAGCCTACAGAATTGTGAGAACATTCATTTCTGTTTGTGGTGATTTGTTACAGCAGCCTTCCCAAATGAATCCAGTTTCATTCCTGTGTGTGTGTTAGTCACTCAGTCGTGTACAACTCTTTGCAACCCCACAAACTGTAGCCTGCCAGGCTTCTCTGTTCATGGGATTCTCCCGGCAACAACACTGGAGTGGCTTGCCTTTCCCTTCTCCAGAGGATCTTTCCGAACCAGGGATCAAACCCTGGTCTCCTGCATTGCAGGCATATTCTTTACCATTTGAGCTATAGGGAAGTCCTTGCTGCTGCTGCTGCTAAGTCACTTCAGTCGTGACCGACTCTGTGCGACTCCATAGATGGCAGCGCACCAGGCTCCCCCGTCCCTGGGATTCTCCAGGCAAGAACACTGGAGTGGGTTGCCATTTCCTTCTCCAATGCATGAAAGTGAAAAGTGAAATTGAAGTCACTTAGTCGTGTCCGACCGGAGAAGGCAATGGCAAGCCACTCCAGTACTCTTGCCTAGAAAATCCCATGGATGGAGGAGCCTGGTAGGCTGCAGTCCGTGGGGTCGCTAAGGGTCGGACACGACTGAGCGACTTCACTTTCACTTTTCACTTTCACGCATTGGAGAAGGAAATGGCAACCCACTCCAGTGTTCTTGCCTGGAGAATCCCAGGGACGGGGGAGCCTGGTGGGCTTCCGTCTATGGGGTCGCACAGAGTCGGTCACGACTGAAGTGACTTAGCAGCAGCAGCAGCAGCAGTGTCCGACTCTTAGCGACCCCATGGACTGCAGCCTACCAGGTTCCTCCATCCATGGGATTTTCCAGGCAAGAGTACTGGAGTGGGGTGCCATTGCCTTCTCCAGGGAAGTCCTTAGTTCATTCCTAAACATACCCAAAGAACTTTGTCTTAAGTGGTTGTCATTGGCCAGAACATTCTGGTTGTTTTTCAGAAAAATGCGTTCATCTTCTATTCTCTACAGAGCACTTCCATGAATTTTTACTTATTTACCTGTTTCTGTGTTTATGGTCTATTTGTCCCCACTTCTCAAGGATAAGCTCCCCAAGAGGTAGTGCAGCCCCACAGTTGGGACCCCAGCCTCAGAAGCCAGACTGGGCTGAGTACCAGCCCAACACTAGCTCTGTGAGGGAAGGTTATTTGATGTCTTTGTGCCTCAGTTTCCTCCTATGTAAAATGGGGGTAATAGCACTTTCTGTATAGGTTTCTGGCAAAGATTATGCAAGATAGTGTGTCTTTGGCACATTATAAACTATATGCAAATGTTAATTATCACTATTGAGAGCAGAAGCATTGACAATTTTATTCAGTCAGGGTCATCCAAGGTCATTAACAGTGCCTGGCACATAGCAAATGCTCAAAAAATATTTGCTTGGGAACTGCACATTTTATTCCAATGGATTAGTATATGCACCATGCAGCCTTGAAAGGATTTTTTGTTCACTTATCCTTGAAGACTAACAATGTAGATGTTAATATGCAAATGTTAATTATCACTATTGAGAGCAGAAGCATTGACAATTTTATTCAGTCAGGGCCATCCAATGTCATTAACAGTGTCTGGCACATAGCAAGTGCTCAAAAACTATTTGCTGGGAACTGCACATTTTATTCCAATGGATTAGTATATGCACCATGCAGCCTTGAAAGGATTTTTTGTTCACTTATCCTTGAAGACTAACATTGTTAAGTGAACAAGTAGCAAAGACCATGAATTAATATTTATATGTTCTCTTAATTTTGAAGGGGCTCAAAAATCTATTTTATGAGCTACTCAATTTTTTCAAATATTTGCAAAATATTTCTATTTTTTGAGATTTCCATTGCTACCCAAATTTCTATTCAAATCAGCCTAAATGTGCTTTCCCCCAAATTTCCTAGCTGAAAAATCATTCAATTAATTTTCCATGGAAAGTGATGGTATAAGTAACTTGATTGGTGAGTTTAAACATACATGATATCTAGTAAGAGAAAAAATTAAAAAGACAAAGAAAAATGTCGAGTGTCATCAAATCTCTCAATGTCCTTTCTCTCAGAACAGCATGAGCAGAGCCATGCTGGAACACCCCCAGTTGGCATATTTGTGAGGAGAAAAGTCTTGTTCAGAAATATAACTGGAAAAACCTACTTACTTCAGGGCAAATTGCTGGCTGCTGCTGGTTGAAGCTAAATTTATGATGGATTAAAAATGTTCATCAGGACTTCTGTCCCTTCCTCTCTCACACAGAGCTGTACACAATCAGAAATTGATGAAGACGGAAAGCATTTACTAACACACACACACACACACGAAAGCATTTTAGCCCCTCTAAATCACCCAGCCAAAAAGACATGGGGTGGATGAGCACAAAAATAGATCTTTCTGAAGATATTTCTATTAAAATGGAAGTAATTTTTAGTAAAAAATGGAAGTCATTTCTGATCAAGATCTCTTAAAGTAATAAATATTTCTTGCAAGTATTGTTTAATTCTTTAGTATTTTAATAAAGGCCTTGTAAAATTCAAAAATAAAATGGAAGTCATATCTAATGGCATTGATTTTTGCAAACCCTGGAGGTTCAGGATGCTCTCCACCACATTGCAAGCCCATATTGGGCACTAATTCCTGCTGAGACCCCATCTCAAATCTCAGCAGCCTTTTCTCATGCTAATCTGCCACTGGGATCCTGTGCTGCTGAGCTGAGCCCCTTGATGAACTCAGAGCATTCTCCAGCTGAGTGCACAATTTGCTCAGCACCTGAGGCAAAGAGATGCAGAGAGCAGGAACACAGTGGGAAATTGAAGAAAGACACATGTCAGACATGTCAGGGAGATTGCTCAACCATCTAATTGCTTCAGAGTGAAGGGGTTGAGGGAGGAGAGATGGGGAAATAGTGAGGGAGGTTGGGATAGGAACACAGAGTCTTAGAAACTAATGAAAATCCTAAAAATGGGACTTGGTTTCCACCGATCTGTAGCGCTGCAAGGCAGATCAATTATTATCACCCTATAAATCCTGCATTTCTGAGGGAGTCAGAAATGTGTCCACCTTGGTTTCTTGAGCCATAGAACCTCTACACGACAAATAGACAAATCCCCCTGAACCGGCTTTCTAGAGGCAAGCTATGAGAAGGATAAAAGGTGAAAGACCTGTGTGAGGGCGGGTGGGGAGAAGGTGGGATGAAGGGGCATTCTGGGAGACTGTGTAGTGACACTCTATGTGAATGTAGCCACCAGGACAGTGGCTCAGGATATGAGAGTTGAACTAATACTTATGAGACACCTAAGCATGTTAGCTCATCACCTCAGTCCATCTAATGATAACAGTATAAGATATCATTCTATCACTATTTTACAGAGAAGGGTACAGAGTTTGACACCACCCACTGCAGATCCTGCCAGGAGACTCATCTTGCTGCTCTGTGAAGCTCCAGTGATGTGGTACCCACACAGAGAAAAGAGTACAGACAAAACCACAGTCGTGTGAACAGATGCTTTAAAAAGGTATCTGTGTATGGCTGAGTCCCTTAGCTGTTCACTTTAAACTATCACAACATTGGTAATTGGCTACAGTGAAAAGAAAGAAAGTGAAGTTGTTCAGTTGTGTCCGACTCCTTGCGATCCCATGGACTATAGCCTACCAGACTCCTCAGTCCATGGACATTTTCCAGGCAAGAGTACTGGAGTGGGTTGCCATTGCCTTCTCCAGGGTATCTTCCGATACCCGGGGATCGAACCCGGGTCTCCTGCATTGCAGGCAGACACCTTACTGTCTGAGCTACCAGGGAAGACCTTACTACAAAAAACAAAAGTTTCTTTAAAAGGTATTTGTTTGGCCAGTGACCTGAGCAGCAGATGTGTTTGTGGTTTTGTCTTTTTTTTAATTTTTCAGTGCTATCTTTTCTCATATTTGATATATTTATTTAAAACCAAATTTGTCAAGAAAGATGCCAAGGCAATGCAAAAGGGAAAAATTGACTTTTCAACAAATGACACTGGAAAAATGGATACCAAAGAATGAAGTTGGACCCCACAGTTCAGTTCAGTTCATTCGCTCAGTCGTGACTGACTCTTTGCGACCCCATGAATCACAGCACGCCAGGCCTCCCTGTCCATCACCATCTCCCGGAGTTCACTCAAACTCATGTCCATCAAGTCGGTGATGCCATCCAGCCACCTCATTTTCTGTCATCCCCGTCTCCTCCCGCCCCCAATCCCTCCCAGCATCAGAGTCTTTTCCAGTGAGTAAACTCATTGCATGAGATGGCCAAAGGATTGGAGTTTCAGCTTTAGCATCAGTCCTTCCAAGGAACACCCAGGACTGATCTCCTTTAGAATGGACTGGCTGGATCTCCTTGCAGTCCAAGGGATTCTCAAGAGTCTTCTCCAGCACCACAGTGCAAAAGCATCAATTCTTCGGCGATCAGCTTTCTTCACAGTCCAACTCTCACATCCATACATGACCACAGGAAAAACCAGAGCCTTGACTAGATGGACCTTGTTGGCAAAGTAATGTCTCTGCTTTTTAATATACTATCTAGGTTGGTCATAACTTTCCTTCCAAGGAGTAAGCGTCTTTTAATTTCATGGCTGCAATCAGCATCCACAGTGATTTTGGAGCCCAGAAAAATAAAGTCAGCCACTGTTTCCACAGTTTCCCCATCTATTTGCCATGAAGTGATGGGACCAGATGCCATGATCTTCGTTTTCTGAATGTTGAGCTTCAAGCCAACCTTTTCACTCTCCTCTTTCACTTTCATCAAGAGGCTTTTGAGTTCCTCTTCACTTTCTGCCAAAAGGGTGGTGTCATCTGCATATCTGAGGTGATTGATATTTCTCCCAGCAATCTTGATTCCAGCTTGTGCTTCTTCCAGCCCAGTGTTCCTCATGATGTACTCTGAATATAAGTTAAATAAGCAGGGTGACAATATACAACCTTGACGTACTCCTTTTCCTATTTGGAACCAGTCTGTTGTTCCATGTCCAGTTCTAACTGTTGCTTCCTGACCTGCATACAGGTTTCTCAAGAGGCAGGTCAGGTGGTCTGGTATTCCCATCTCTTTCAGAATTTTCCACAGTTTATTGTGATCCACACAGTCAAAGGCTTTGGCATAGTCAATGAAGCAGAAATAGATGTTTTTCTGGAACTCTCTTGCTTTCTCCATGATCCAGCGGATGTTGGCAATTGGATCTCTCGTGCCTCCGCCTCTTCTATACTATATACAAAAATTAACTCAAAATAGACCTAAATGTAATAGCTAAAACAAACAAAATTTAGAAGAAAACAGGGTTAATATTTCATTACCTTGGTTTAGGCAATGTTTTTTAGATATGAAATCTAAAGCACAAGTGAAAAAGGAAAAGTTGATAAATGGAACAGCAAAATTAAAAACTCTTGTGCTTCAAACAACATGATCAAAAAAGTGGAAAGACAACACACAGAATTGGAGAAAATATTTATAAATCATTTATCTAATAAGGAATTTGTATCCAGAATATATAAAGAACTCTTACAACTAAACAATAAAAAACAAATAACTCAATTAATAAAATGAGGGAAAGATTTGATGTGAACAGATATTTCTCCAAAGAAAATATACAAAAAGCCAAAGCCCACATGAAAAGATGCTCAGTATTAGGGGAATGCACTTAACAACCACAATGAGACACCCTCTAGGATGACTAAAGTAAAAAGGACAGACAGTAGCAAGTGTTGGTGAAGGTGTAGAAAAACTGAAATCCTCATTTATCATTGGTGGGAATGTAAAGTGATGCAGACATTTTGGAAAACAATTTGGCAGTTCTTCAGATTGTTAGACATTGAGTTACCATATGACCCAGCAGTTTCACTCTAGGTATCTACCCAAGAGAAATGAAAACATATATCCACACAAAAACTTGTACATCAATATTCACAATAGTATTATTCATAGTAGCCAGAAAGGAAAAACAATCCAAATGTCCGTCAGCTGCTGAAAAACAAACTGTGGTATAGCCATGCAATATTATTTGCTCATGAAAAAGAATAAAGTACTGATATGCTTTCAAACATGGCTGAAATTTAAAAATGTTATGCTAAGTGAAAGAAGCTAGTCATAAAAGGCTACATATTGTATGATTCCATTTATATGAAATGTCCAGAATAAACAAATCCATAGTAAGACAAAGTAGAGTAGTGGTTTCAAGAGGCTGAAAGGAAGAAAAGGCAGTAAGGAAATTGCAATAGATACGGGGTTTCTTTGGAGGATGATGATAATATAGAATTAGATAGTGGTGATGAGTATACAACTTTGTGAATATGCTTTAAAAAACTGAGCTGTACATTTTAAAAAGACAAATTTTATGGAATATGTTATAACTCAATAAAGTTATTATTTAAAAATTGATTTGTTCCAAGAAGAATTTAAGGCCACAAAAGATCTGGGACTTCCCTGGTGGTCCAGTGGTTAAAACTCCACCCTTCCACTGCAGGGGGCAAGTGGTCCATCCATGGTCAGGGATCCCGCATGCTGCATGGTGTGAGCAAAAAAATAGAAATTTTAAAAATAAAAAAATTATTTCCCCAGTATTTGCATGTATACTTACATAGTCTAAGGTCTTCAAACTTTTTTGACCCCCACCCAAGATAAAGATTTAAGACCTACTACAAAAATTTGAAAATAAAAACATATAGTAAAAAACTAAGGAAGCTGAGGCTTTGACCAAAACACAGCTTAGATTTTTCAGTAGGTGACCTTCAACAACTTTGTTTTTATGGTTTTCTCTTTCTTTCTGTATCTACATCTGTCCATCTCTCCTTCCTTCTCATACAGCTTTTTTAAACAAAATATCAATAGAAATTTATATATTTACTCAGGAAAGGAAGGAGGCAAAATGGATGTCTGGCTGGATAGACGGATGGACGAGCAGACATAGAGGCAAAGAAAAGAACTCTTAGAATCCATTGTAGGTTGGTTTTAGTACTACCTTCTCACAGCTTGTTCTTCCTATGTTTGTCTCCTATCTGCAATTCTGCCTAGATGTCCCAGAGATCTCAACCACTGTCAAAGGATTGCAATAGCAAAATGAGATGGAAGGTGAATGCTGTTGGCGCCTACCCAGATCCCTTGCTAGCCAGGTACACCTAGATGCCAGCTGCTACAGGTGTTGGCTGATAATAACTAACTGCCATCCTTTTCTCTGAAACTGGCCCTCAACCAAATGGGAACACCTTGACGAGGAGCCTCTGCCAACAATTCCCCCACCCTAGGGACTGACCTCAGCCAATCCCTAGCTGGCCACTGACGGACTGACACAGAGGTACAAAAGATAAATCCCTTGCCTCAAGATGGGACCAACTTCGTAACACAGTTTGGGCTCAGAAGCTTCTTCCTAGGATAGGGCTGAAGCTATTTTCCAGCTGAAATCACATCCTTGCTCAGCTTCATCACCCTGCTCTTTCCTGCTTCTCTCCATCTCTCCTCTCCAACAAATTACACAAGAATCCAAATTGCAGGCTCTGCTTCTAAGGAACCTGACCTAAGACATTGTGTCACCATGGGCCTTGCTTTCCTTGTCTGTTGTCCAGACTTGCCTGAGGGCTCAGTGGATACATGAGGCACCCCCCATCTGTGGGTTCAGTGCTCTCATCTCTTCTCACAAACCCCCAATAACCACTGTAGAATATGACTGATAATCATCTCTCTTCCTCTCCTTTCCTCTTATAATACTACCAAAGGTCCCTTACAGTCATGTCACATAAAACTTCCCAACGTCTCTTTAAAGACTGGGGAAGGAGAGGACAAGGCATATTTCCAGACTCCAGGCTTCTGACATCATCCAGAGAGAGGAGAAGCCAGCACCCATCAAGATCACTTGTGTTTTCAATTGCACATAACAATTTCTGGCTCCAGTCATAACCCCTCTCCTCACCTCCTCTGACATTAGATATTGTGGGTTTATGAAGTCATCAATACTATGGCTTACTTTATTCTTTGTCAGAAATCATAGCCCAATTTCCTCTTTCTTGCCCATTCTGAATAAAGTTGGTACATATTCTTCAAAGAACCTTGTTATGATAATTTCAGATATGCAAATGACACCACCATTACAGCAGAAAGCCAAGAGAAACTAAATAGCCTCTTGATGAAAGTGAAAGAAGAGAGTGAAAAAGCTGGCTTAAAACTCATTCAAAAAACTAAGATCATGGCATCTCATTCCATCACTTCATGGCAAATAGATGGGGAAACAATGGAAACAGTGACAGACTTTATTTTCTTGGGCTCCAAAATCACTGCAGATGGTGACTGAAGCCATGAATTTAAAAGACTCTTGCTCCTTGAAAGAAAAGTTGTGACAAACCTAGGCAGCATATTTAAAAGCAGAGACATTACTTTACTGACAAAGGTCCATCTAATCCAAGCTATGGTTTTTCCAGTAGTCTTGTATGGATGTGTGATTTGGACCATAAAGAAAGATGAATGCCAAAGAATGGATGCTTTTGAACTGTGGTGCTGGAGAAGACTCCTGAGAATTCCTTGGACTGCAAGGCAATTCACTCAGTCCATCCTAAAGCAAATCAGTCCTGAATATTCTTTGGAAAGACTGATGCTGAAGCTGAAGCTCCAATACTTTAGCCACCTGATGGGAAGAACTGACTCACTGGAAAAACTCTGATGCTGGGAAAGATTGAAGGCAGGAGGAGGAGGGGATGACAGATGATTGGATGGCATCACTGACTCGATGGACATGAGTTTGAGCAAGCTCCAGGAGTTGGTGAAGGACAAGGAAGCCTGGCATGCTGCAGCCCATGGGATCACAAAAAGTTGGACCCAACTGAGCAACTGAACTGAATTGAACTGAAAACTTTCCCTGCCCCATTTTGGGAGGTCACCATTCATTCTCTATAAACACCATTGTACCTTCTTTAAAATAAATGATGATAAAGGTAGTAACAGGGTATGAAGTCAGGAACTGGCTTGAGTAGGGGAACTGGGGTGCACTGGTCATTTAGATCTCTGTTTCTCAAACTCCACTATGTGAAAGAATCACCTGGAGATCTTGTAAAATGGGGGTTCTGAGGTGGGGCCTGAGATTTTAGATTTCTCACAGCTCCCAGGTGATGCTGATGGTTCTGGTCCATGGCCCGCACTTAGAGTAGCAAGGGTTTCAGGTGTTATGTTGTGAAGAGAAGTTAAACGTTTGGTTCTTTTGTCACAGAAGGCTACCATGCCCCAAAAGACTTCTAGTAAAGATGGAGTTTTTCCCTTTCTCTCAAAAAGGGGAGGACACATACAGTCACTGTTACCCATAGAATGGGATTTGGTCTTGGCAGAACTTTTCAGGGCTTTGGTTATTGTCAGCATAAAGCAGTCACCCTAGAAGGAGGCCTGTGTCTGTGAGGTCTAAGGTACATCTTTGGGTCACCTTCCAGGCCAGGCTCTGGCCTAAACAGAACCTGGAGGTTAATACTTTCATGAAGAAGTGAGGGCCCTGCTGTGTCTAGCCATGCTTCTGATGGGCCCAGATGTATCTAGGTTCTACAGGCCATGGGCAGGGTGGCCCTGAAGCTACAGCCCTGGAGACAGATCATGGGGCAGCCCACCCTTAAGGTATTTCAGCCTACCTCTCTGCAGAGGCCCACCTAGGGTCATTTCCTCAACATTTTCCCCAACTGTGCCTTCTCTTCTGGCAAAAGAAAAAACCTTGCCAGAGGAACTACGTCCTGAAAATAAGCTTTGACTTAATGACATTCACATGGAGCTGGGCCTGTCCTAAGTGCTTTGTATATAATAACTCATTCAATCTTCACAATCACATGGAGAGGTAGAGTCTATATCCCTTCTTCACGAATCTTGTTGGGCTTGAGATTACTTCAACCAGTAGGGTATAAGAAGTGATACAGCGTGACTTGCTAGGTTATAAAAGGCCATGTAGCTTCTGTTTGATTATCATGGGACTTCCAAGTGCTCCTTCTTATTACTCAGACGCCAGGCTGTGAGAAGTTCAAACCACATGGAGAGGCAACATGGAGGTGCTCTGGTGAGTAATCCCATCCTTCAGCAATCTAAGCCCAGGAGTCAGATGTGTGAGTAAAGAAGCTTCTATATGATTCCAGGCCCTAGCCCTTCAAGTCAGCTTTCCACATGTTCCCAGCTGAGACCCCAGACATCATGGAGCTCAACATCCATGTTGATATGCTAGAGATTAACCGTCTGTGTGCTAGAGATTAACTGTCTTCTCTATGCCCTGACTGAATGTCTGACCCATAAAATGTTTGTTGCTTTATGCCACTAAATGTGGGGTGGTTTAAACAAAACAGATACACACTATTGGTGTTAGCGTGTTAGTAGCTCAGTTGTGTCCAACACTCTGTGATCTCATGGACTATAACTTATCAGGCTCCCCTGTCCATGGGATTTTCCAAGCAAGAATACTGGAGTGGGTTGCCATTCCCTTCTCCAGGGGATCTTCTTGACACAAGGATGGAACCCAAATCTCCTGCATTGCAGGCAGATTCTTTACCACCTGAGTCACCAGGGAAGCCCCAAGTACTGTTGGTAGATCCATCTTATAGATGAAGAATTAGGTGAACAGAAAGCATAAGCAACTTTCCCAAAGTCAAACGGCAGTTGTGATTCGAACTTATAGAGGGCATCAGAGGCTGCATTCTTAGCCTCTATGCTATAGCATAGAGAATGACCAGCCTTCACCCATGGTTTCTTGTCTGCCTTCCTCTTACTATCCAATTATATTATTTTCCAACAAATAATCCTCCTGAAAAAAGCCTGGTCCTGTTCTTGGCACCATTACCACAGTCTAAGGAGAAAAGTTGTTGTTCGCTGTTCAGTCACTCAGTTGTGTCCAACTCAGTGACCCCATGGACTGCAGCACGCCAGGCTTCCCTGTTCATCACCAACTCCCGGAGCTTACTCAAACTCATGTCCATCAAGTCGGTGGTGATATCCAACCATCTTATCCTCTGTTGTCCCCTTCTCCTCCTGCCTTCAGTCTTTCCCAGCATCAGGGTCTTTTCCAATGAATCGACATCATGTGACCAAAGTATTGGAGGGAGCTTCAGCTTCAGCAACAGTCTTTCCAACGAATATTCAGGGTTGCTTTCCTTTAGGATTGACTGGTTTGATCTCTTTGCAGTTCAAGGGACTCTCAAGAGTCTTCTCCAGCAGCACAGTCTGAAAACATAAAATTTTCAGCACTCAGCCTTCTTTATGAGTCTCACCCAAATGCAGACTTCCAAGCTGGAAAGAGGAGTATTTCCCAGGTCTTAGCTACCACCCCTGACTATGGGACACCAAGCCTCTTCCCCCACCCCCTACTCCTGAAGGCTGGCTCCACAGTATGACCTAAATCAAATCCCTTATGATTACACAGTGGAAGTAAGAAATAGATTTAAGGAACTAGATCTGATAGACATAGGGCCTGATGAACTATGGATGGAGGTTCATGACATTGTACAGGAGACAGGGATCAAGACCATCCCCAAGAAAAAGAAATTCAAAAAAGCAAAATGTCTGTCTGAGGAGGCCTTACAAATAGCTGAGAAAAGAAGAGAAGCAAAAAAGCAAAGGAGAAAAGGAAACTTATACCCATTTCAATGCAGAGTTCCAAAGAATAGCAAGGAGAGATAAGAAAGCCTTCCTCAGTGATCAATGCAAAGAAACAGAGGAAAATAATAGAATGGGAAAGACTAGAGATCTCTTCAAGAAAACTAGAGATACCAAGGAAACATTTCATGCAAACATGGGCTCGATAAAGGACAGAAATGGTGTGGACCTAATAGAAGCACAAGATATTAAGAAGAGGTGGCAAGAATACACAGAAGAACTGTACAAAAAATATCTTCATGACCCAGATAATCACGATGGTGTGGTCACTCACCTAGAGCCAGACATCCTGGAATGTGAAGTCAAGTGGGCCTTAGGAAGCATCACTATGAACAAAGCTACTGGAGGTGATGGAATTCCAGTTGAGCTAGTTTAAATCCTAATAGATGATGCTGGGAAAGTGTTGCACTCAATATGCCAGCAAATTTGGAAAACTCAGCAGTGGCCATAGGACTGGAAAAGGTCAGTTTCCATTCCAGTCCCAAAGAAAGGCAATGCCAAAGAATGCTCAAACTACCGCACAATGGCACTCATCTCACACGCTAGTAAAGTAATTCTCAAAATTCTCCAAGCCAGGCTTCAGCAATACATAAACCATGAACTTCCAGATGTTCAAGCTGGATTTAGAAAAGGCAGAGGAACCAGAGATCAAATTGCCAACATCTGCTGGATCATGGAGAAAGCAAGAGAGTTCCAGAAAAACATCTATTTCTGCTTTATTGACTATGCCAAAGCCTTTGACTGTGTGGATCACAACAAACTGTGGAGAATTCTTCAAGAGATCAGAATACCAGACCACCTGACCTGCCTCTTGAGAAATCTGTATGCTGGTCAGGAAGCAACAGTTAGAACTGGGCATGGAACAACAGACTAGTTCCAAATAGGAAAAGGAGTATGTCAAGGCTATATATTGTCACCCTAACTTGTATGCAGAGTACACTGGAGAAACACTGGACTGGATGAAGCACAAGCTGGAATCAAGATTGCTGGGAGAAATATCAATAACCTCAGATATGCAGATGACACCACCCTTATGGCAGAAAGTGAAAAGGAACTAAAGAGCCTCTTGATCAAAGTGAAAGAGAAGAGTGAAAAAGTTGGCTTAAAGCTCAACATTCAGAAAACGAAGATCATGGCATCTGGTCCTATCACTTCATGGCAAATAGATGGGGAAACAGTGAAAACAGTGGCAGACTTTATTTTTTTGGACTCCAAAATCACTGCAGATGGTGACTGTAGCCATGAAATTAAAAGACGCTTACTCCTTGGAAGGAAAGTGATGACTAACCTAGACAGCATATTTAAAAGCAGAGACATTACTTTGTGAACAAAGGTCCATCTAGTCAAGGCTATGGTTTTTCCAGTGGTCATGTATGGATGTGAGACTTGGACTATAAAGAAAGCTGAGTGCTGAAGAACTGATGCTTTTGAACTGTGGTGCTGGAGAAGACTCTTGAGAGTCCCTTAGACAGCAAGGAGATCCAATCATTCCATCCTAAAGGAAATCAGTCCTGAATTTTCATTGGAAGGACTGATATTGAAGCTGAAGTTCCAATACTTTGGCCACCTGATGCAAAGAACTGGCTCATTTGAAAAGACCCTGATGCAGGGAAAGTTTGAAGGCAGGAGGAAAAGGCAACAACAGAAGATGAGATGGTTGCATGGCATCACTGACTCAATGGACATGAGTTTGAGTAAACTCTGGGAGTTGGTGATGGACAGGGAGGCCTGGCATGCTGCAGTCCATGGGATCGCAAAGAGTGGGACACGGCTGAGTGACTGAACTGAACTGAACTCAGCTACCACCCCTTTAGCTACTCCTGAAGGCTGGAGTCACAAGGAGGGCTTTTGGTCCAGAGTCAAGGCCTCCAGTCTAGCACACTGAGTAGGAGGGATCTGTTGCCCTCTCCTGTCTATTGTGCACTTCCCAGCACACCAGGTATCAAGCTTCTTCCTGGCACACACTGAGAACAGACATTTCTGTGATGGACTCTCCTATCCCTCTCCCACGTCCTAGACATCCCTTTGGTGACTCTGTGGATGGTCAGAAGCCTATGTTTTAAAATCATTCAGGGCTCTCTATCTGCTTGAGGTCACATGTCTACAATAAGTGGTTTGTCCAGGAAGGAAGGAATCTCAAATGAGCTGGAGTAGGAGCTGAAAAGAAACTTGAAACCCAAGGAGACAGGGTTCTAGGAGGGGAGATAAGGAGTAAGGGAGGACTTCCTCTTTGCCCCCAGGCTTTGTGGGGCCTCTGGTTTAAAAGATTGGGAAGTGAAATGAAGTGTTAGGCACTCAGTCATGACCAATTCTTTGTGACCCCACAGACTGTAGCCCGCCAGGCTCCTCTGTCCATGAAGTTCTCCAGGCAAGAATACTGGAATGGGTTGTCATTCCCTTCTCCAGGGGATCTTCCTCACCCAGGAATCAAACTCAGGTCTCCTGCATTGCAGGTGGATTCTGTACTGTCTGAGCCACCAGGGAAGCACAAATGATTGGGGGTTATTTTGGGAAAAAAATTAAAAGTTACAAATACAAAATTAGGTAGGAAGGTGAACAGTTATCTAGAATGAGACAGAAGTCACAATGAATTACAAAATGTAAAAGGCCATTAAGTCCCACAATATCAGTATCACAAAATACAGAAAAATAGCACATTTCTATTGAATAAATTTGACATGTGACACTGTGTAAGTTTAAGGTGTATAGCACATTACTTTGATACAGTTATATATTGTGATATGATTGCTGATCTAGTGATAATTATCACATACATAATTATAGTACCATATTATTATCTATATCCATTATACTGTGAATTAAATATCTATGGCTTATTCACTACTTGTTCTAAGTTTGTACTCTTAAACACTTTCAATCCATTCCCCTCATCTCCTAGTAATCACCATTTTTTTAAAATTTTTATTGGAGGCTAATTATTTTACAATATTATATTGGTTGGTTTTGCCATACATTGACATGGATCCGCCCCGGGTGTACATGAGTTCCCCCTCCCAAACCCCCCTCCCACCTCCCTCCTCCCCTAATCCTCCCTCTGGGTCATCCCCGCATACCAGCCCGAAGCATCCTGTAACATGCATCGACCCTGAACTGGCGATTCATTTCACATATAATAATATACATGTTTCAATGCCATTCTCCCAAACCATCCCACCCTCACCCTCTCCCACAGAGTCCCAAAGACTGTTCTATCCATCTGTGTCTCTTTTGCTGTCTCGTATACAGGGTTATGATTTGCATCTTTCTAAATTCCATATATATGCGTTAGTCTATTGTATTGGTGTTTTTCTTTCTGGCTTACTTCACTCTGTATAATAGGCTCCAGTTTCATCCACCTCATTAGAACTGGTTCAAATGCATTCTTTTTAATTGCTGAGTAATACTCCATTGTGTATATGTACCAAAGCTTTCTTATCCATTCGTCTGCAGATGGACATCTAGGTTACTTCCATGTCCTGGCTATTATAAACACTGCTGCAGTGAACATTGGAGTACATGTGTCTCTTTCAATTCTGGTTTCCTCGGTGTGTATGCCCAGGAGTGCGATTGCTGGATCATATGGCAGTTCTATTTCCAGTTTTTTGAGGAATCTCCACACTGCTCTCCATAGTGGATGTAGTGGTTTGCATTCCCACCAACAGTGTAAGAGGGTTCCCTTCTCTCCACACCCTCTCCAGCATTTATTGCATATAGACTTTTGGATAGCAGCCATTCTGACTGGTGTGAAATGGTATCTCATTGTGGTTTTGATTTGCATTTCTCTGATTATGAGTGATGTTGAGCATTTTTTCATGTGTTTGTTAGCCATCTTTAAGTCTTCTTAGGAGAAATGTCTGTTTAGTTCTTTGGCGCATTTTTTGATTGGGTCATTTATTTTTCTGGAATTGAGCTGCAGGAGCTGCTTGTATATTTTGGAGATTAATCCTTTATCAGTTGCTTCATTTGCTATTATTTTCTCCCATTCTGAAGGCTGTCTTTTCACCGTGCTTAGAGTTTCCTTTGCTGTGCAGAAGCTTTTGATTTTAATTAGGTCCCATTTGTTTATTTTTGCTTTTATTTCCAATATTCTGGGAGGTGGGTCTTGGAGGATCCTGCTGTGATTTATGTCAGAGAGTGTTTTGCTACGTTCTCCTCTAGGAGTTTTATAGTTTCTGGTCTTACATTTAGCTCTCTAATCCATTTTGAGTTTATTTTGGTGTATGGTGTTAGGAAGTGTTCTAGTTTCATTCTTTTACAAGTGGCTGACCAGTTTTCCCAGCACCACTTGTTAAAGAGACTGTCTTTTGTCCATTTTATATTCTTGCCTCCTTTGTCAAAGATAAGGTGTCCATGCTGCTGCTGCTGCTGCTGCTAAGTCACTTCAGTCGTGTCCGACTCTGTGTGACCCCATAGACAGAAGCCCACCAGGCTCCCCCATCCCTGGGATTCTCCAGGCAAGAACACTGGAGTGGGTTGCCATTTCCTTCTCCAATGTGTGAAAGTGAAAAGTGAAAGTGAAGTCGCTCAGTCGTGTCCGACTCTTAGCGACCCCACAGACTGCAGCCTACCAGGCTCAACCATCCATGGGATTTTCTAGGCAAGAGTACTGGAGTGGCTTGCCATTGCCTTCTCCGAAGGTGTCCATAGGTGCATGGATTTATCTCTGGGCTTTCTATTTTGTTCCATTGTTCTATATTTCTGTCTTTATGCCAGTACCATATTGTCTTGATGACTGTGGCTTTGTAGTAGAGCCTGAAGTCCGGCAGGTTAATTTCCCCAGTTCCATTTTTCTTCCTCAAGATTGTTTTGGCTATTCGAGGGTTTTTGTATTTCCATACAAATTGTGAGATTATTTGTTCTAGTTCTGTGAAAAATATCATTGGTAGCTTGATAGGGATTGCATTGAATGTATAAATTACTTTGTGTAGTACACTCATTTTTACAATATTTATTCTTCCAATCCACAAACACGGTATATTTCTCCATCTATTAGTGTCCTTTTGATTACTTTCACTAGTGCTTTATAGTTTTCTATGTACAAGTGTTTTGTTTCCTTAGGTAGATATATTCCTAAGTATTTAATTCTTTTTGTTGCAACAGTGAATGGAATAGTTTCCTTAATTTCTCTTTCTATTTTCTCATTATTAGTGTATAGGAATGCAAGTGATTTCTGTGTGTTGATTTTATATCCTGCAACTTTACTGTATTCATTGATTAGCTCTAGTAGTTTTCTGGTAGAGTCTTTAGGGTTTTCTGTGTAGAGGATCATGTCATCAGTGAACAGTGAAAGTTTTACTTCTTCTTTTCCAATTTGTATTCCTTTTATGTCTTTTTCTGCTCTGATTGCTGTAGCCAAAACTTCCAGAACTATGTTAAATAGTAGTGGTGAGAGTGGGCACCCTTGTCTTGTTTCTGACTTTAGGGGAAATGCTTTCAGTTTTTCACCATTGAGGGTAATGTTTGCTGTGGGTTTGTCATATATAGCTTTTATTATGTTGAGGTATGTCCCTTCTATTCCCACTTTCTGGAGGGTTTTTATCATAAATGGATGTTGAATTTTGTCGAAGGCTTTCTCTGCATCTATTGAGATAATCATATGATTTTTATTTTTCAGTTTGTTAATGTGGTGTATTACATTGATTGATTTGCGGATATTGAAGAATCCTTGCATTCCTGGGATAAAGCCCACTTGGTCATGATGTATGATCTTTTAATGTGTTGTTGGGTTCTGATTGCTAGAATTTTGTTAAGGATTTTTGCATCTATGTTCATCAGTGATATTGGCCTTCTACTAACCCTGGGGTTCTTCATTTCTTCCTTTTCTAGTTTCTTTAGATATAGGGTTAGGTTATTTAGTTGACTTTTTTTTGTTTCTTGAGGTGGGCTTGTATTGATATGAACTTCCCCCTTAGCACTGCTTTTACAGTGTCCCAGAGGTTTTGGGTTGTTGTGTTTTCATTTTCATTCGTTTCTATGCATATTTTGATTTCTCTTTTGATTTCTTCTATGATTTGTTCATTATTCAGCAGCGTGTTGTTCAGCCTCCACATGTTGGCATTTTTAATGGTTTTTCTCCCGTAATTGAGATCTAATCTTACTGCATTGTGGTCAGAAAAGATGCTTGGAATGATTTCAATTTTTTTGAATTTACCAAGGCTAGATTTATAGCCCAGGATGTGATCTATCCTGGAAAATGTTCCGTGTGCGCTTGAGAAAAAGGTGAAATTCATTGTTTTGGGGTGAAATGTCCTCTAGATACCTATTAGGTCTAACTGGTCTATTGTATCATTTAAAGTTTGTGTTTCCTTGTTAATTTTCTGTTTAGTTGATCTATCCATAGATGTAAGTGGGGTATTAAAATCTCCCACTATTATTGGTTATTGTTAATTTCCCCTTTCATACTTGTTAGTAATTGTCTTACATATTGCGGTGCTCCTATGTTGGGTGCATAAATATCTATAATTGTTATATCTTCTTCTTGGATTGATCCTTTGATCATTATGTAGTTTCCTACTTTGTCTCTTTTCACAGCCTTTGTTTTAAAGTCTATTTTATCTGATATGAGTATTGCTACCCCTGTTTTCTTTTGGTCTCTATTTGCATGGAATATCTTTTTCCAGCCCTTCACTTTCAGTCTGTATGTGTCCCTCATTTTGAGCTGGGTCTCTTGTAGACAACATATATGGGGTTCTTGTTTTTGTATCCATTCAGCCATCCTTTGTCTTTTGGTTGGGGCATTCAACCCATTTATGTTTAAGGTAATTATTGATAATTATGATCCCGTTGCCATTTTTTTTATTGCTTTGGGTTCGAGTTTATACACCCTTTCTGTGTTTCCTGTCTAGAGAAGATCCTTTAGCATTTGTTGGAGAGCTGGTTTGGTGATTCTGATTTCTCTCAGCTTTTGCTTGTCTGTAAAGCTTTTGATTTCTCCTTCATATTTGAATGAGATCCTTGCTGGGTACAGTAAACTGGGCTGTAGGTTATTTTCTTTCATCACTTTAAATATGTCTTGCCATTCCCTCCTGGCCTGAAGAGTTTCTGTTGAAAGATCAGCTGTTATCCTTATGGGAATCCCCTTGTGTGTATTTGCTGCTTTTCCCTTGCTGCTTTTAATATTTGATCTTTGTGTTTGATCTTTGTTAATTTGATTAATATGTGTCTTGGAGTATTTCGCCTTGGGTTTATCCTGTTGGGGACTCTCTGGGTTTCTTGGACTTGGGTGATTATTTCTTTCCCCATTTTAGGGAAGTTTTCAACTATTATCTCCTCAAGCATTCTCTCATGGTCTTTCGTTTTGTCTTCTTCTTCTGGGACTCCTATGATTCGAATGTTGGAGTGTTTAACATTGTTCCAGAGGTCTCTAATATTGTCCTCATTTCTTTTAATTCTTTTTTCTTTTTTCCTGTTTCATTTATTTCTACAATTCTATTTTCTAGCTCGCTTATCCTGTCTTCTGCCTCTGTTATTCTACTGTTTGTTCCCTCCAGAGTGTTTCTGTTCTCATCTATTGCACTATTCATTGTATATTGACTCTTTTTTATTTCCTCTAAGTCCTTATTAAACCTTTCTTCCATCTTCTCAATCCTTTTCTCTAGGTCATTTATCTGTAACTCCATTTTGCTTTCAAGATTTTGAATCATTTTCACCATCAAATTTTGAAATTCTTTATCAGGTAGATCCCTATATCTTCCTCTTTTGTTTGTGTTGGTGGGCATTTATCTTGTTCCTTTACTTGCTGGGTATTTCTCTGCCTCTTCATCTTGCTTATATTGCTTTGCTTGGGGTGGCCTTTCTGTCTTCTGGCCGTTTGTGGAGTTCTCTTTATTATGTGGTAATCACCATTTTACTCTGTTTTTTCCAGGTTTAACTTTTTTAGGTTCCCCATATAAGTGATATCACACAGTATCTGTCTTTCTTTGACTTATTAATATAATGTGCTCAGGTCCATCCATGTTCCTTTCTCATAACTGAATATTATTTTTCACTGTATTTGTGTTCCACATCTTTTTTTCCATTCATACATTTATGGACATTTGTGTTGTTTTAGTACCTTGACTACTGTGAATAATACTGAAATAAATATGGAAGGGCATGTATCTTGTCGAATCTTATTTGCATTTGCTTTGGGTATATATCCAGAAATGGAATTGCTGGATCATGTGGTAGATTTAATTTTTAATTTTGGGGGAAACCTCCATATTGTTTTCCATAGTGGTTGGAGCAATGTACATTTCCATCAACAGTATCTAAGTGTTCCCTTTTCACCACTTCCTTGCCTGCATCAGTTATCTCTAGTCTTCTTGATGATAGCCAGTCTAACAGGTGGTTTTGTTATCAAAGTAATGCGGGCCTCACAGAAGGAGTTTGAAAATGTTTCCTTCTCCTTGATATTTGGAAGAATTTGAAAAAGATCACTGTTACCTCTAAATATTTGGTAGAATTCTCCAGTGAAACCACTTGGTCCTAGAGCTTTCTATGTTGGGAAATTTTTGATTACTGATTCAATCTCTTTACTCATTATTGGTCTGTTCAGATTTTCTATTTCTTCATGATTCAGTCTTGGTGGTGTTTCTAGAAATGTATCCATTTCTTCTATGTTATGTAATTTGTTGGTTCTGTTCACAGTAGCCTCTAAGAGGCATGTCTAGTGATGTTGAACTCCCTCAGCTTTTATTGTCTGGGAAGCCTTTTATTTCTCCTTCATATCTGAAGTATACCTTTGCTGAGTATTCTTAGCTGGTAATTTTTATCTTTCAATATTTTAAATATGTCATTCTACTCTCTCCTGACCTCTAGAGTTTCTGCTGAGAAATTTGCTAATAGCTTTTTGGGGTTCTTTTGTAGGTTACTCTCTTTTTTCTCCCCAGCTGCCTTTAAAATTCTTTATTATTGATTTTTGACAGTTTTAATGTAATATGACTCAGAGCTCCTTTGTGTTGAGACAATAAGTATTCTATTAGCTTCGTGAACTTATATATCCAGTTTCTTCTCCAAGTTTGGGGAGTTCTCCACTATTATCTCTTTAAACACACTCTCTGTTGCCTTCTCTCTCTCTTCACCTTCTGGAATACCCATTATTCTTATGGTTTTGAGTGGATTCTGATAGTTCTCATAGAGTTTCTTCTTTTTAAAAAATCTTTGTTATCTCTTCTCTTCCACCTGAATCATTTATTTCTGTATTTCTATCCTCGTGATCACTAATTCTCTCTTCCATATGATCTGCTCTATTTTCAGTGCATTTTTAATGCATTTTCATCTCATTTATTGAGTTATTCAGCACCAGAATTTCTGTTTGGTTCTTTTTTAGAATTTCAATAACTATGGTAAAGTACTCCTTCTGCTCGCTAACTTTATTCCCAAGATCACTGTTTTGCCTTTCTGAGTTTTCTTACAGCTCATCGGTTTTCTTCATAACAGCTATTTTAAATTCTTTATCAGTTGAACCACAATATTCCATAATCTTTGGGTTCGGTTGCTGGAAAATTGTCTGTTTCTTTTTGTGACACTGTATCACCTTGATTTTTCACGGTGCTTGCTGAGAAGTGCCTCAGTTGCCACATTTGAAGCAGCAAACACATTTCTTATTTAGGCAAGGTTTTGTTTGCTTTGATTCTAAGAATTAGACAGGTTGGTAGTTAGGAACCTTCCTTTTGTTTTCCAGAAGGTGGCATTATAGCATAAGTTTTTGGTTTCTCTTACCAGAGCTAACTTGCTGCTAAGGTTGGGACCACGTATTTTTTTTAAAAAGTAAAGTACGATGGGAGAGTAGGGGGAGGTCTGCATCTACCACTTGGGCGTTGGATGTGCCCATGGTACAGAAGGGAAACCCTCCATTTGAGGGATCTCTGAGGTCCAGGGACAGTTCTCTTGCCTGCCAGGGCAGACAGCTGGACACACTTTCCTTTAATTCTCTTTCTCTGCCTCCTTCCCTTTCCTTTCCCTCCCATTAGTCACTATGGTCTCTCTTCAGAGAAAGCAACTGACTCCTGCAGCTGTAGCACATGTGGCCAGGCAGACTCCCACTCACCACCTTCATGCTCCATCTTATCTGCCAGAAAGGTTGTGTTGACTCCCTGCCAGACCAGCCGCCACCCTCTCTGCCATCACCACCTCTGCCACTCCCAACTCTGCCACCACTTCCCTCATTCAGCCACCTCCTCCACAGTCCAATCCACCCACTTTCTTGGTGCACAGATGGATGAATGTCTCAGGTATCCTGGTACGCTGTGCAGAGGCACAAGTTCTGTTTTCTTCTTTTCTGTATTATGGCTGTCTGATAAGTTGTGAACCAAAAGTGAGAGATAAAAAGGATGACTCTCACTGCCTTGATGCTGACATCACTCCCAGGACATTTTTATGTGTTAATTAATCACTTGATGTACCTCCATACTATTTGCTTGCATTTTCCCCCCGAATACCTGTATCAGTTACCTACTGCTGCCAAACAACTCTAAAACTCAGTGGCTTGGTGGTTTAAAACAATCAAGATTTATCATTTCTCATAAATCTGTGGTTTGAGTGAGTGGGGGTCGTGTGGGTCTCATCTGGGCTGAGTCAGGCAGTTGCAGTCAGATGGTGGCTAAAAAGGCTGGATGGTCCAAGATGGCCTCATCCACATGTCTGTGGCCTTGATTATGTCTACCAGCTGAGCTATTTTCTCCACATTGCTGTTTACCATCCAGCCTGGTCTTCCTTACATTGTGACAAAAGCATCCCAAGAGGGTGCCAATAGAAGCTGTGAGGCAGAAGGTGCAATGTCACTTCCACTGCAATCTACTGATGAAAACAAGTCATAAAGCCATTGCAGTTTCAAGGAGTAGGGAATGGATTCCACCTCATGACAGAGAAGCCGCAAAGTCACTTGCTAAGAGATGTGAAAACAAGGAGGCATGATGCTTTGGGGGTCAATTAATCTAAAAATCAACCAAAATACTTTTGATTGCCTCTTCAAACAATGATTTCGTGGCTATTGATTATAAAAAATTAATTTGATCCTTGGGCTTGAAAGGAAAACAATGATCTTTTCCCTCCTTTTATAGAAAATTATATTATGAAATCACTGTTTGAAGAGGCAATCCAAAGTATGGTGGTTGATTTTTAGAATAATGGCCCCCAAAGCATCATGTTTCTAAGAGTCAGCTGGCCCCCAGGTAGAATATGCTCTGATCTGCTATCTGTTCAAACCACCCTTTCATTCATTTTATTTATTTATTTTTATTTCTTTATGGCTGTGCTGGGTCTTTGTTGCTGCATGCAGGCTTTCTCTAGCTGAAATGAGCAGAGACTTCTCATTGCAGTGACTTCCCTTGTTGCAGGGCACACAGGCTCTAGACAGACAGGCTTCATCAGTTGTGGTGCACAGCCTTAGTTTCCCTGTGGTATGTGGGATCTTCCCAGATTGGGGACTGAATCTGTGTCCCCTGCATTGGCAGGTGGATTTAACCACTAGACCACCAGGGAAGGAAGCCTACATTTAAGAAAACAAAACACGTGGCTTGGGTGGGGGTGGGGATCCAAGCGTTGTAGAGTCTAAAGCTTATACATTTGGAGACCATCTTTAAGAAATAGAATAGAGTATTAATAACACAAGATTAAATTAGGAAATATATGCCATCAAATTATAAATCTAAAAACATACATCATATAATATTTCAAAGCACATAACACAAACATCACAAATCCCTCCAAAATATAGACAAATTTTATTAATAGGCCTGTCTACTTCCAAAGTACATTTATAGTTGTATTTGCTGCATCATTAAATATTTCCTAACACAAAAAACTTCTGTTTTGACTAGGCATCACAGAGAATCAAATCCTCCATTCAGAATTTTACACATCTGACGAGCTTCTAGAAGCCTTAGTACATTTCAAACTTTGTTTATTCTCACTACTGTTAAAAGATAATTCTCCAGAAAATGTAAAATCATAACTCTCATACTGATATAAAAATGAATCCATGTTAAAGATTTTACTTAACTCAATCAGTAAGGACCCAAGCAGATGTTCTAAAGGTGAAATCCAAAAAGCATGAATTTATATGAAGTAAAAGAATATTGAAATGAATATGCAAATAGAGGCAGAACAGGTTTTACCCACAGTCAAGGAGGAAAATCAATTAGACCTCTCCAGGACAGAATAGAATTTACACATCTATGGCCAAGAGTTATTTTGTATTATTATTACTGTATTTACAAATTAAAGAGTCATAAAATGGGGGCTTCCCTCATAACTCAGTTGATAAAGAATCCGCCTGCAATGTGGGAGACCTGGGTTCGATCCCAGGGTTGGGGAGATCCCCTGGAGAAGGGAAAAGCTACCCACTCCAACATTCTGGCCTGGAGAATTCCATGGACTATACAGTCCATGGGGTGGCAAAGTGTCAGACAGGACTGAGCGACTTTCACTTTCACTTTCAAAATGTTTCCCAGAATCTGGTAACCTGGAGGAACTGTCTTTAGACAACACATAATTTCCCACTGAAGCACTTTTCCTGTTACCCTCTCCCCACTTGACATCAAAAATAATCTCGAATACACATTATTCATGATAATAAAATAAGGTTGGTCTCATTAGGTGCAGCCTGATTACTTATGTAGATGCAGCAGAGGGTTAACTCACCACATAATAGACTTCTTTAAATTTGCTGGAAATTTTCATAAATAATCTCAGATCTGACTCTTAAAAGCCTCTTCTTACTTGCTATGCTGAAGTTAGGAAGCCAAGCCAAAAAACTCTTGCCACCAGGTTATGTGTTCTGGTCACCAATAAAACCCATAAATTTGAGCAAATACTTTTTTGCTTGATGTTTCACCAACTTATCCTAAGTTTTGAAGGACTGCCAGGAAGTAACCTTCCTCACTGCTTCTAAGGTTGAGACCAGTGAGCCAGGTACTGGGCCAATTTTTCCCAGAGGTCTTCATCAACACTGGCTCCATAAGGCCAACCTAGTTCCTTATAATGGTCTGGTCATAGCTGATTAGATGAGCATCATTCTCAAATATGACATTTCAAGGAAGACCTTGGTTTCATAACCAATTTTTTTCCAATTATATTTTTTAAAAAAATAAAAAAGGAGATACAGTCTATGCAAATAATGATATTGCTGTAAAAAGGATGAAGACACAATAAGAGTTTCTGAATTCTGAAGGGAGCCAAACAGAGAGGACAAACTATCTTTTAGAAATGTTTCATTTCAGCTTACAAAAACAGAATCTGCCAAATCTTTATGGGTTACAGATATCTTAAGAAAGAGAAAGGGCTCCCTTATAAATAGAAAGTAGAACATCGTCTTAGCTGTTCAAGCTATTATAACAAAATACCATAGATTGGGTAGCTTATAAACAGCAGAAATGTCTTTCTCACAGTTCTGGAGGCTGGTAAGTCCAAGATCAAGGAAGTCCCAGCAGATTCGGAGTCTGATGAGAGCCCATTTGCTTGTAGATGGGCTTTTTCTCATTGTGTCCTCACATGGTAGAATAAGCAAGCTAGCTCTCTGGGGTCGCTTTGGCCCTGATTCCATCCATGAGGCCTCCACCCTCATGACCTAATCACCTCCCAAAAGCCCCACCTCCTAATACCATCACACTGGGGGTTAAGTTTCAACACATGAATTTGGGGGAACATAAACATTTAGACTACAGCTTCCCTGGTGGCTCAGATGGTAAAGAATCTGCCTGCAATGCAGGAGACCCAGGTTCGATCCCTGGGTCAGGAAGATCTACTGGAGAAGGGAATGGCAAACCACTCCAATATTCTTGCTTGGTGAATCCCATGGACAGAGGAGCCTGGTGGGGTCCATGGAGTCACAAAGAATCAGACACGACTAAGTAACTAAACACATCCACTAAACAACAAAACAAATCCAAACATTCAGACTACAATAAACATTGCCTGAAACTAATGCAACATTGTGAATCAACTATACTCCAATATACAATTTTTTTAATAGCATCAGTAGTTCCGTTCCGTCGCTCAGTCGTGTCCGACTCTATGCGGCCCTGTGGACTGTAGCCTACCAGGCTTCTCCATCCATGGGATTCTCCAGGCAAGAATACTGGAGTGGGTTACCGTTTCCTTCTCCAGGGGATCTTCCCGACCCAGGGATCGAACCTGGGTCTCCCTCATTGGAGGCAGACGCTTTAACCTCTGAGCCACCAGAGAAGCATCAGTAGTAGTCCAAACAAAATTGCTGTCATCTCTCATTAGTGCATTTGGTTATTTGTAATTCATGGTTCTCTGTATCTTGGGTTAGAGTCTACCTTGACTAATTCAGCCCCCTGGTATGGTCTCAAAGTTTTCTGAGTGATGCCGCAGGATGCCTGCACGCAAGTGTCTACTCTTTGAAGTACTCAGTATAGTTCTTGTCCATAAGACTCTTAGACATTCTTTCTTTGTCAAAGACAAGTACTTAGACCAGTGCAGATTGCAGCAACTTCAGAGAAGTATCAGAATAAAACAACAACTGAAAAAAAATGAATTGTAGATGACAGAGGCTCAAAATAGCTGCATTTAATTTACTACTGATAATTTTCAAAAGTGAACGATCTGACAAGAGCTCACAACAAGAATAATGAAACTGACAAAGAAATGTGTTTATTTCTGTGGCATGAAAAGCAGAATGATAAAACCAATCTAAAAAATTCTAGATAAAATGTCTATAAGCATTATGATTAATGCTATTTTCAAAGAAGACAATGAAATTTGCATCTGATTTATAAAAATGGATAAACATTTTCACAGAGAAAAAATATTGAGGCATAATGTATAATACAGTGTCAATATAGTGTAATGTTAATATTATATCCTATCATATAATAATCTTAAAACATAATATATCATTAATATACCAAGCATATTACAATAATATACAAAGGATATCAAGTAATATCATGAGTCTGGAGTAGGTCCTAGACATCTGTATGTTTATTAAACTCCATAGGTAATTCTGATAGGCATCTTTAATAGAAAACCATTGGCCTAGATTTAAATGTAAAAAGAAGAACTGTAGCCAAAAAGCATTTTATATTACACCAAAAATGATGGCTGATGACAGACACTGTGCTAATGTCTATCACTGACTAATTTCATCATGCAAAGCAACCTCCAGGCTGTAGGATACAGACCATATTCTAGAGAGCAAGGGCATTGACAAACTTCTAGAAACTTCCCAAATAATGTCCAAATTCTAAAATATTTTTATTCAAAAATTTGCCTATGCAAATTTAACCTAGAGAAAACTTAGCATCTCTTCTTATATGACAACGCTTCCATACAACTCATCAATAGTAACTTATCAAATGTGTGCTTGTACATGTTCAGCTGCTCAGTTGTGTCTGACTCCGTGACCCTTGACTGTAGCCCTCCAGGCTCATCTGTCCATGGGATTTCCCAGGCAAGAATACTGGAGTGGGTTGCCACTTCCTCCTCCAGGGAATCTGCCCGACCCAGAGATCAAACCTGCATCTCCTGTGTCTCTTGCATTGGCAGGCAAATTCTTTATCACTGAGCCACCAAGGAATAAACCTAGTTATTTCTAACATGTGTCTTTTATAAGGTAAAATAACAAATCTTCATAGTTTTCCTGGGACCCCTGGGGAGATATGAAAGAATGTTCTAGGTATAAAAAGATATTCTGAAAGTTTTATTTTATTTCATTAAAATTTGGTTTAGAGAAGGCAAAAAAAGAGGAAATTTAGACACTTGATTAAGATGGGGTCATGGGAGGTTAAGAAACCATTCTCAATTATCTATTTAACCAAAGTGACAAAAAATATTTTAAAATGTATAGACTTTAATATGACTAATAAATTTTAGCTCTTTAATAAGTGAGGAACTCTGTTCATTTTCTTAAATGGCCAAAAGCATAATAAAGTCACCATATAGCGTAGAAAATTGTCATCTAGGCAGAGTACAGAGAAACAGTAATCATTCATACTACAGGTGAAGGCAATAAGTAAACAAAAACAAACAAAAAAATGCACGAAAACTGAGGAAACTTTGCTCAGATTTTAACACATTGCATAGCTTGTCAGACTCAAGCATTATAAACTAAGGCAAGCAAAATTCATTTTCCAAGTTTTGCCTTTTGTTAAATTGTTCTGGAATGAACTAACAATTTAGGGCAGATTTCAGAGAATCTACAAGCCAGAACCAATCTAGTAATAATACTGAGATGTTGTTGATATGCAACATGTTCATCATTGCTGTCTTTAAATAAATCAATATGAGTTTACACATTTAAACAACATCTTACTTTTGATTTCCAATACAGTAAATATCATTAGTTAGAACCCAGAAAAACAACAACAACCTCTTTGGAGTCAACAAGGTTGAAGAGTGGAGAGTTTTGGAGGACCCCAAGCAAACAAAAAACAAGCAAAAAAACCCAAAACCTCCAAGAACTACTGTTAATAAGACAAAATTGCTATTTTCCATGAAATATAGAATCATGTTCACAATTATATTTCCCTAAAACTACTGTTCTCAAATGGAGTTTCAACCGCCTGTATTCATGACAACTATGGGGACCCACTAAGAAACTCAGAGTTGGTATAAAGATTATTTTAAGCTGAAGACTTTTGAGATTCAACAGATGCAGGAGAAGAAAAAAAAAAAAAGCCCTCTTAGAACTTCCCTTATTTGACTAAAAACAGGAACTTCTATGAAATGAGGTTGCCATAAATTCCTCATTGCATTGGATCTATTCCCAGCACAGGCAGTGTGCTAATAAAACCTACCCCAAATTCTTTCTCCAGGGGAATTTTATGGCCCATGAAGGAGACCACTCATACCTGGATAGACAAATATCATCACAAACTTTATCTCCTTCCTATTTGTTCTCCTGAAAATTCATTCATCATTCCAAAAAGTCATTTGTTTTCCCATAAGTGCCCTTTCTCACTCTCCCCATCACCTACTAAGTTGGTTGCTGCTGCTGCTGCTAAGTCGCTTCAGTCATGTCCGACTCTGTGCGACCCGATAGATGACAGCCGACCAGGCTCTGCCGTCCCTGGGATTCTCCAAGCAAGAACACTGGAGTGGGTTGCCACCTCAAATCTAACCATCCTTTGAGTTACCCATCACGAGTTTCTCATCACGAGTTTCTCCCACATACATGTGTGTTGCATGCACAAATAAACTGTTTTTTCTTCTGTTAATCTGTCTTTTGTCAATTTAATTTTCAGTCCCCAGTCAGTGGATATAAGAGAGTAGAGGAAAAGTTTGCCCTCCCCTACATAACTATTAACCAAAGTAACTTCTATAATATTTCACAAAGAAAACTGGATGGAAGGGTGGATAATTGAGAATCCTCACATGCAAGGATTTTAGAGCTTATGAATATGCATTAACACAACTTTCTATAGCCACACACTTTCTTTATACAAAAACTCTCGATGTGGCAAAAATGAATATATTCCTTAACAAACCCAAAGATATAGCGTCTCTATAGCACATAAAAATAAGAAACAAAAGCATATAAACTTAAAGTCATATTTAATGATCACTGTTTCAGCATTTTAATTTATTTAGAAATGATCTAGGTATATAATGAACATCCATTAATTTTCAATTTAATACCAATTCAATTTTTGAGTATCCTAAAAATTTTGGGAATTATCTTCAAGTGGACATACTACAAAGCATAATCTCTGTTGAAATAAAATTTGTCAGTGTAACAATTCAATTTGCTGAAGCACAAGTTTACATTTTTCATAACTTTAAATGATAAGTAGAAGAAATGTTAGTTTATTTTGCCAGTAAATCTTCATAAGTTAAAAAGAACATACCTAAGCAAAGTGTGAGCTTGTATTATACTTAACACTAATAGAAAAGATGCAGCTATTTTTATTTAACCAAAAGCAATAAGTTAGTCTTATTTACCGAAGATTTACCTAGATTAAGAAATAAAATTCTTAAACATTTTAAAATTAGTTTCTACAAGAATTTTTTATTCTAGCACATTTAAAGTATTAGAAGTTCAATTTCCTTATTTTCTGGTAATCTGCGGAGATTACCAGAATCCAGTCAACATGGATGCTTATTTATCTTTGTAAGCTGATCCGAACAGAAGTTCTTTAGGAGAATTTATAGTACAGTTTTTCTACAAGGGTTAGGGTAGTCAGCTGAACCTCTACCCGATAGGACAGAATTGGCATGTCTTTCTACCCGATAGGACAGAATTTGCATGTCTTTAGACAAGAATTATTTTGCATTGTTGTAGGTTATCTGCAACTTACGCTAAAGTATCAAAAACTAATATATACTTTAGAGCAATGTCCGCTAGTTAGTTCAGTCACTCAGTCATGTACAACTCTTTGTGACCCCATGGACTGCATCACACCAGGTTTCCCTGTCCTTCACTATCTCCTGGAGTTTGCTCAAACTCATGTCCATTGAGTTGGTGATGCCATCCAACCATCTTGTCCTCTGTCATCCCCTTCTCCTCCTGCCCTCAATCTTTCCCAGCTTCAGGGTCTTTTCCAATGAGTCAGCTCTTTGCATCAGGTGGCCAAAGTATTGGAGCTTCAGCTTTAGCATCAGTCCTTCCAATGAACAGGCTTCCCTGATAGCTCAGTTGGTAAAGAATCTGCCTACAATGCAGGAGACTCCAGTTCAATTCCTGGGTCAAGAAGATCTGCTGGAGAAGGAATAAGCTACCCACTCCAATATTTTTGGGCTTCCCTTGTGACTCAGCTGGTAAAGAATTCGCCTGCATTGCGGGAGACCTAGGTGCTATCTCTGGGTTGAGAAGATACCCTGGAAAAGGAAAAGTCTACCTACTCCAGTATTCTGGCCTAGCAAATTCTATGGATTGTATAGTCCATGGGGTTGCAAAGAGTCAGACATGACTGAGCGACTTTCACTTTCTTTCACTTCCAGTGAATATTCAGGTTTGATACCCTTGCAGTCCAAGGGACTCTCAAGAGTCTTCTCCAACACTACAGTTCAAAAGCATCAATTCTTCAGCACTCAGCTTTCTTTATAGTCCAACTCTCACCTCCATACATGACCAAGGCTATGGAAAAACCATAGCCTTGACTAGACAGACCTTTGCTGGCAAAGTAATGTCTCTGCTTTTTAATATGCTGTCTAGGTTGGTCATAGCTTTTCTTCCTGTAGACAATGCATACTTTTCTATTGAAACACAAACGTTTCAATGTAATTCTGGTGCTGGATACAAGAATATGTTCATACCATGACATAATCTCAGTGCCTGATCTTCCATATCACAGTGCCAAGGGAACCTATACAGTGAATGGTGAAGGTACACTTTGAAGCTATTTTTACACCAGGATGGCTAGCAATAACATAACTGTACACAGAAGTGACTATATGATTTGTCAATTTTTATCCCACTTAACTCCAACTCAACTTCCTCTTAGTTAGATCCTCAGAATTAGACAACACTCCAAGATTATCTGATACCATCTAACATGAAGGGAAGTATCACGGAGTAAAAGTCAGAGTGAAACAAGACAGAGGTTTGTGATGGTTAGTTTTATGTTTTAACATGATCAAGCTATGGAGTGCCCAAACATTTGGTCAAACATTATTCTGGGTGTGTCTGTGAGGATGTCTTTGGTTGAGATTAACATTTGAAGTGGTTAACATACACACACTACTATGTATAAAATAGATAACCAACAAGGTCCTACTGTATAACATAGGGACTGTGTGTGTGTGTATGCGCTCAGTGGCTCAGTCATGTCTGACTCTTTTGCAACCCCATGGACTGTAGCCCCAGGCTCCTCTGTCTGTGGGATTTCCAAGGCAAGAGTACTGCAGTGAGTAGCCATTTCCTGCACACACAAAGGGGGGTCAGATATCCTGCAGATAACACTCTGCATTTTTTCTTGCTTATCATACAAATGCAGACTAATTTGCTTAAGCTGCTGCTTCTGCTAAGTCACTTCAGTCGTGTGCGACTCTGTGTGACCCCATAGACGGAAGCCCACCAGGCTCCCCCGTCCCTGGGATTCTCCAGGCAAGAACACTGGAGTGGGTTGCCATTTCCTTCTCCAATGCATGAAAGTGAAAAGTAAAAGTGAAGTCGCTCAGTCTTATCCGACCCCACGGACTGCAGCCTACCACGCTCCTCCATCCATGGGATTTTCTAGGAGGAGTACTGGAGTGGCTTGCTTAAGCTAAGAAGTAATTAATTATACTAACACTTATCATTGCAGATGCTGATTGCAGCCATGAAATTAAAAGACGCTTACTCCTTGGAAGGAAAGTTATGACCAACCTAGATAGTATATTAAAAAGCAGAGACATTACTTTGCCAACAAAGGTCCGTCTAGTCAAGGCTATGGTTTTTCCCGTGGTCATGTATGGATGTGAGAGTTGCACTGTGAAGAAAGCTGATCGCCAAAGAATTGATGCTTTTGAACTGTGGTGTTGGAGAAGACTCTTGAGAGTCCCTTGGACTGCAAGGAGATCCAACCAGTCCATTCTAAAGGAGATCAATCCTGGGTGTTCATTGGAAGGACTGATGCTAAAGCTGAAACTCCAATACTTTGGCCACCTCATGCGATGAGTTGACTCACTGGAAAAGACTCTGATGCTTGGAAAGGTGGGGGCGGGAGGAGAAGGGGACGACAGAGAATGAGATGGCTGGATGACATCACCGACTCTGTGGACATGAGTTTGAGTGAACTCTGGGAGTTGGTGATGGACAGGGAGGCCTGGCATGCTGTGATTCATGGGGTCGCGGAGAGTCGGACACAACTGAGCGACTGAACTGAACTGATCATTAATGTGTATTCCAATCAGAATAAGTTGTAAGTGACCAAATGATAGTCTGAGACTTAAAGCATCTGAAAGTTATGACCAACCTAGATAGCATTTTAAAAAGCAGAGACACCCCGCTGGGCCTGCGCGACCCCACCCCACCCCACGCGCGGGCTAGCGTTCCAATTCCCGCCAGGCCTCCGGCCCACAGGGCCTCAGGCCCTCTTCCCGGTCCGGCAGAGAGCCAGCAGTGCAAGCACCATGCTCTTCTATTCCTTTTTCAAGTCCCTTGTCGGCAAGGAAGTGGTCGAGGAACTCAAGAATGACCTGAGCATCTGTGGAACCCTCCATTCTGTGGATCAGTATCTCAACATCAAACTAACTGACATCAGTGTCACAGACCCTGAGAAATACCCTCACATGTTACCAGTGAAGAACTGCTTCATTCGGGGCTCAGTGGTTCACTATGTGCAGTTGCCAACAGATGAAGTCGACACACAATTGCTACAAGATGCAGCAAGGAAGGAGGCCCTGCAGCAGAAGCAGTGATAGTTCCTCCTCCCTTCCCCTCCTTCCATTGGTGACCCTTAACATCATGTCCCAGCCCCAGAGGCCTCCCTCCCATACTTCTTGAGGTGTTATTTGTTTTTTGATAGCAAAAGCTTCTTTTTTTTTTTTAAAGGAATGTGGATAAGAGGGCTAATAATGAGGAGCTACTGTCCTCTGTTGAGGAGGCTGAGGAACTGAGAAGCCTTCCCTGTCTCCAGCACTTGCCTTTCTCACTTCTTCCCTGGAGGTGGTGGGAGAATCTCTCAGATCTCTCCAGGGTAGCACGTGATTTATTGTAGGGAGGGAAGGAATCTATCCCGCATCGGGAATAAAATTTATGAAGCAAAAATAAATTATAAAAAGCAGAGATATTACTTTGCCAACCAAGGTCCGTCTAGTCAAGGCTATGGTTTTTCCAGTGGTCATGTATGGAAGTGAGAGTTGGACTGTGAAGAAAGCTGAGTGCTGAAGAATTGATGCTTTTGAACTGTGGTGTTGGAGAAGACTCTTGAGAGTCCCTTGGACTGCAAGGAGATCCAAACAGTCCATTCTAAAGGAGATCAATCCTGGGTGTTCATTGGAAGGACTGATGCTAAAGCTGAAACTCCAATACTTTGGCCACCTCATGTGACGAGTTGACTCACTGGAAAAGAGTCTGATGCTGGGAGGGATTGGGGGCAAGAGGAGAAGGGGACGACAGAGAATGAGATGGCTGGATGACATCACCGACTCGATGGACATGAGTTTGAGTGAACACCGGGAGTTGGTGATGGACAGGGAGGCCTGGCGTGCTGTGATTCATGGGGTCGCGGAGAGTCAGACACGACTCAGCGACTGAACTGAACTGAACAATATTTCATTTGATATTAATTCAGCTCAATTTTTACTTACTTCTGAGGACACTAACTTGATCCTGAGTCTAATTTTGACAGGGCAGTGTCCCAAGCCTCTGACCAGCCCAGTCTGTTCTTCAGCACTACCAACACATTGAAACATTATTTAATTGAATCCTCCTAGGAGGCTGAATATCAATTACCTCAGATATGCAAATGACACCACCTTTATGGCAGAAAGCAAAGAAGAACTAAAGAACCTCTTGATGAAAGTGAAAGAGAAGAGTGAAAAAGTTTGCTTAGAGTTCAACAGTCGGAAAACTAAGATCATTGCATCTGGTCTCATCACTTCATGGCAAATAGAGGGGGAAACAATGGAAACAGTGACTGACTTAATTTTGGGGGGCTCCAAAATCACTGCAGATGGTGGCTGCAGCCATGAAATTAAAAGACACTTGCTCCTTGGAAGAAAAGCTATGACCAACCTAGACAGCATATTAAAAAGCAGAGATATTACCTTGCCAGCAAAGGTCCATCTAGTCAAAGCTATGGTTTTTCTAGTAGTCATGTATGGATGTGAGAGTTGGACTATAAAGAAACTGCAGTGTTGAAGAAGACTCTTGAGAGTTCCTTGGACAGCAAGGAGATCAAACCAATCAATCCTAAAGTAAATCAGTCCTGAATATTCATTGGAAGGATTGATGCTGAAGCTGAAGTTCCAATACTTTGGCCACCTGATGAGAAGAACTGACTCACTGGAAAAACTCTGATGCTGGGAAAGATTGAAGGCAGGAGGAGAAGGGGACGACAGAGGATGAGATGGTTGGATGGCATCACCAACTCAATGGACATGAGTGTGAGCAAGCTTTGGGAGTTGGTGATGGACAGGGAAACCTGGTGTGCTGCAGTCCATTGGGTTGCAAACAGTCAGACACGATTGAGTGACTGAACTGAACTGAGGAGCCTGACAAGGACAATATTACTCCCCTGCAATGTAGAGATGAGAAAAATGAGGCTTACGGAGTTGAAATAATCTCTAGTTTTCCCAGCTCACACTGACTGAGCTGAGGGGACTGACTCACTTCTGCCTGACTCTGTATTAATTTCCTATTGTTCAGTCATTAGGTCGTGTACGACTCTTCGCAACCTCACGAACTGCAGCACTCCAGGCTTCCCTGTCCTTCACCATTAATTTTCTGGTGCTGCCACAATACATGACCACAAACTTGGTGACCTAAAACAGCAGAAATGTATTCTCTCACAGTTCTGGAAGCTAGAAGTCTGAGATCAAGTTTTCAGCCAGGCTATGTTCCTTCTGCAGGCTCTAGTGGGGAATCCTTCCCTGGCTTTTCCAGCTTCTGGTGGCTGAGATGTTCTTTGGCTTGTGGCCACATCCCTGCAATCTCTCCCTCCATTTTTATGTGACCTTCTCTCCTCCTCTGTGTCTATGTCTTCTCTTTTGTCTCTTATAAGGACACTTGTCATTGGATTTCAGGCGTATCCATAAGAATCCAAGGTAACCTCTCTATCTTAAAGTCCTTAATTATATCTGCAAAGACCTTTTTTCCAAATAAGGTCACACCACATGGTCTGGGGGTTAGGGTGTGGACATGATTTTGGGGGGGCTATCATCCAGCCCTCTACAGACTCCTTTCCACCCCCAGGCCACTCTGCCAACCCACAGCCAGGAAGGGTGGAAGCAAAGGGAATGTAGAATTTTCAGCATGGTTGTTAGGATTGCTGGTGCCAGTGCTGGACAGACTTAGCTTCCAGGCCTCCTTCCTCAGTGTACTAGCCTCTGAGTGACTCTGGGCAAGCTTATTAACCTTTCTGATTAAAACAGACCTTGGTTTCTTTCAGTCGTGGGAGATACAGTAATGGGTACATGTGTGTGTGCATGCTAAATCACTGCACTCATGTCTGACTCTTTGCTACCCCATGGACTGTAGCCCACTAGACTCCTCTATCCATGGGACTCTCCAGGCAAGAATACTGGAGTGGGCTGCCATGCCCTCCTCCAGGGGACCTTCCCAACCCAGGAATCAAACTGACATCTCTTACGTTTCCTGCATTGGCAAGCAGGTTCTTTACCACTAACGTCACCTGGGAAGCCCATATACCAGGGCTAGTATAAAAGATGGAGTCTAGCATAGAAGAAAATAGGTGGGAGACCGTGCAGACAAAGGTGATAATGATAGCTTTCTCATCCTGGTCAGATGACCTGTGGTTGAAAATAGATATACAGTTTTTTGTTAGATCTTCATACTTCAGACCATACACAACTGAGAGACTAAAACTTTGAGTTAATCATTCAAATATCCAAATATGAAGCAACTTCACTGATTATTTTCCACATTGACATTCTGAGCAGATCACCTCTTACTTAATTTCTCTTCTGTTTCTAGGACTCAAACACCCCTTCAGATTTTCCATATGACATATCTTTGAACCAAGAACAATAAAAAGAAAATAAAGCAAAAAATAAATAAATAAAATAAGCCTGGTTCACTTGCTTGCAAAGTGAGGATAATAAGTGCTTACCGCACTGTGTTGCTGAGAGAGTAAATGAGCAGATGTTGTGCTAGGCTCCACCTTTCAAATTTGTCTAAAATTCAGTCATTTTTTTCCCAGCAACAACTGATGCAAGCCAGTACCACCTCTCACCCAGGTTTTTGCCACAGCCTCCTCTCTGGACACTCTGCTTCCCTCATTCCTTTCCTTCAGTCTATTCTCCACACAGCAGTCAGAGGTATCTTTTAAAATCATAAATCATATCACATCCCTCCTCTTCTCAAAGCCCTCTAGCAGCTCCCATCTTTCTCAAGGTCAAAGCCAAAGTCCTCTCCATGGTGTATATCAGACTCTATACAATCTAGCCCTCTGCTACCTTTCTGACCTTGTCTCCTACCACCTTACCTGCCCCCTACGCTGACATACACACTCACTCTACTCTTGAAATACCAACCTTTTTGATGCTCCTGGGCTCTGCCAAGCCTGATCCTGCTTCAGGGCCTTTGTACTCACCATTCTTCATAGCCACATAGCTCACTCTGGCTGACACTATCCAGCTCTCTGCTCAAATGTCATCTTCTCAGAGAGGACAAACCTATACAAAGATAGCACTATAATGTGAGTTCAGTTGTGTCTTCCCAAAAGATTTGGTGAAATCTTAACTCTCAGTATCTGAGTATGAACTTATTCAGAAATAGGGTGTTGAAGATGTAATTAAATTAAGATGAGGCCATATCCCAGAGTATGGCGCTACTGTAATATGGCTGTTATCCTTATAAGAAGAGGAGAAGAAACATGGAGACAGAGAAGGAAGAACCTCATGAGACAACAGAGGCAGAGAATGGAGCGATGTGTCCGCAAGCAAAAAACGCTAAGGGTTGCCAGTCAATCAGAAGCTAAGAGAAAGTCCTGGAACAAATTTTCCTCTAGAGCCTTCGTAAAAACGTGGCTCTGCCAGTACTTTGATTTCAGACTACTACCTTCAGAACAGTGAGAGAATTAATTCTTAATGTTTTAAACCATCCAGTTTCTGGTAGTCTGTTATGGCAGCCCTAGGAAACCATTACACACCCTAACCCTAGTCACTTCATTCCTTTACCTGCTTTATTTTTTATTTTCATATCACTGAACATATTATAAACATGTTTGTTCACTATCTCCCCCAGACTAAAGTGTATGCTCCAGGAGAGCAGGAACTTTGTTTGGTTTACTACTTTGGTTGTTGCTGTTTAGAACAGTGTCTGATACATAGTAAATGCTCAATAAAGACATCATGTAAACCTATTACTGAATAATGTCAGTAGAGCACTAAACATGTGCTTGGCACACAGTGAGCTGTCAGTAAATGATAGTAACTATTGTCATTCTCACAAAGTCACATTTCTTGAGATGAACATTCTTCTTCACTTATAGCTTCCTAACCTACCAGCCATCAGTCCTTTGTTTGTCTCCCTTCCTCAAGATGGTAGAATTCACTCAGAAAATTATCCTCTGATTCCTAGTCCACAGAACTCTAAAATTCAATAAACACAAGCCCAGAAAGTAACCATAATATTCTTTCACTGTCATTTTCTATTGTTGTCCACCTTTTAAGCATAACCTTTTTAAAAAGAAGGGTCTCTCTCTGCCCCCTGGCAGCACATGTGATCGGTGGTCTTAGATCAGTTTCTCCTAGAAGCAGACCCTGAGATGAGTATTTGTGTGCAAATGAGTCATTAAGGAAATGCTCCCAGAAGAAGCCAGCAAAGGAATGGAGGAAGCCAGATGAGAAGGGGAGGAAACCAGGTTAAAGTATATAGTTGCACATGAAGTCCCAGACCCAGCCTGATTTCCAAAGGAGCTCTGGAGTGTCAATTGCACCTTAGAGTTTGTTCTCCCCAGAAAAAAAGGGAACTGGGTTTTGTATTCCCACATTGGTCTATCATTGGCTACCTGGACAGGAGTAGGAATGGAACCCTTTCAACTAGTGGTGTACTGCAGTCAGTTTGCATTGGCTCTTGAGAGGCAATTCTTCCCAATTCTGAATTCAGTAACATCACATTGGTAGCTTGAAATGAGCCATAGTGGTAGTATTTATTTGTATGTGCTCAGTCATTCAGTCGTGTTCGACTCTCTACAGCCCCATGGACTGTAGCCTGTCAGGCTCCTCTGTCCATGGGATTCTCCAGGCAAGAATACTAGAGTGGCTTGCCATGTCCTCCAGGGGATCTTCCCAACTCAGTGATCGAACCCACATCTCTTACATCTCCTGCATTGGCAGGGGGATTCTTTACCACTAACACCACCTGGGAAGCCCCATTGGAAGATGGGAAATGCTACAAATCAGACTTTGTTTGTTTGTTTTGTTTGTTTACAGAGCCAGTTGCTAAATATTTACCAACTCCATACAGATGAAGTGACTTGTGCCCAGGGACAAGCCTCTGAAGGTCACGGGTGCCAGTTATGAGCAGCAAAGTCTGCAGATGCTGGGGCATGGGCACACAGCATTTGTAAAAGGAATGGAGGAGCTCTGGGTGGGGTGTTAACAGTGTTCAGTACCGCAGCACTAATCTACTCTTCCTCAATATGGACTCGCCCTGAGTTGTTTCTTCCCCAGGAGAAAAACTAGCCAAACTGCTAGGACTCGATGTCAAACCAGGAAGCACCTTCATCACTGAGTTTGCAGGCTGAACGTGGAGGTTAGGGGGATTGGGTCAACTCTGCCCCTATTCTCATCTCAGCTCCTGATGCACTTATTCCAGGGCTGGATGGCAAAGAAGAAGAAGAGGATCTTCCTCCTGAAAGCCCGGGCAGTCTCCTCTCCTTGGCCCCATTCATGACTCATTGTCTGATCTGAGGCTTTACAATGACAATACCTTGCCACTAACAAAGAGGACAAATAGAAATCAAGGTGTTTTTCTTCCACAAAGAAGGGAACAAAGAACAATAGACAACCATTGCAGCCATTGACTTACTGGCTTGTGACTAGCTTCATTTCCATGGAAACAGACAAGAAAAGCTTCTTAGAATAATAGGGGGGTTTTGTGTTGTGAGTTCTTTTTTAAAAATAAAGCCAACAAGGTGCCTCCATTCTCTCAGAGCTGACCCCTGCACTGCTCTCCTGAGAAGCCAGTAGGCAACAGGACAGAATGGCAAGGGGGCACCTGCCAGTCTACCAGGGCTCCTCATCAGCCAAGGGAGCCTGAGCTAGCAGCAGAGCACACACTGTCAGTTCCAAAGAGAGGAAGAGCTGTTCAGTAAAAACAAAAACAGTTTACCATCACAGAGAATAAGGCCCTATGCAAAGAGCTAGCTGCTTTTTAAGGGTCCTTTTGACTTAAAAAAAAATTACATAGGTACAAACACCTTTGAATGAAGCACTATTTTGAAATTATGGTAAAGTTTCATATATTGAAGTACTACAATTGCACCCACCCTCAGTCACCCCTTTCCCTGGGTACTTCAGGGGAGAGTCTAGCGGAGCAGATTCGTTTTGGCACACTGAGTTCTGTTTTGTCTTGACCTCACTCTGTGGACCAGGTCTCCCTGGGTGGCTCAGATGGTAAAAAAAAAAAAAAAATCCATCTGCAATGCAGGAGACCTGGGTTCAATTCCTGGGTTGGGAAGATCCCCTGGAGAAGGGCATGGCAACCCACTCCAGTATTCTTGCCTGGAGAATCCCCGTGGACAGAGGAGCCTGGCGGGCTACAGTCCATAGCATCGCAAAAAGTCAGACACTACTGAGCAACTAAGCACACATGCTTTGTGGACCAACCACATCTGTGGGTGCCTTGCCCTCTGGCATCTAGCTGGTCTCATGGCACTCCCTCTGGAGCAAACCAAAGGGCAACCAAGCATCTGTCTCTCCAGTCAAATACCTGATCCATTTCATGTAAGTTTCATTAAAAGGAAACATTTTAAGAGAAGCAAAGAACCCTACAGCCCCCACACACAAGTGCCATGGAGAGAAAAAGAAGAATTGAGAGAGAAAAAAAAATACCAAGATAAGCAATGAGTGCCTATCTCTCTTTTCAGGAAGTCAAGTTTCCCTTGGTAACCATGACTCATAGTTGCCATAGTGATGAATCTGGTTGCCAAGGAAACCTGGTTTCCTAGGCAGTACGCGAAAAATGAAGAGTTCTACAGGGCTCTTAAGTTTGGGCTCTCGAGTTTTACTGAGTGGTGGTATCCTTGCAGAAGCAGCTTCTAGGATGAGAACACAGGCAGAAGTGATTTATGTATAAGATGCTCTTGAGAGAAACTTGGAACGGAGCAGGGGACAGAGCTAAAAATGTTGGGGCTTTAGGTGATGCTCTGGCCTCAGCTGATACCACACAGAGCTCCAAGGCAAAAACTGCTCTTCAGAGTTTAGTAGGTCTGGGAGCAAGTGAGTTGGGCTTTTTGTACTTCTGCATCTGTGAGACATTGGCTAAAGGTCACCTCAAGGACATAAATCTTCAGGCACTTCTGGCCCCTGAAGTCCAATGAGAGGCCTCTGCAGAAGGTCAGAAGCATCAGCCATTAGCCTCATAGCCCACAGAAGGTGGGAGGGAGGCATGCCACACCAGCAAAGGGAGTCTAAGCCCTTTAGCTGGAAGGTTTTTTTTTCCCTAAACTTTATATTTTGCATTGGGGTATAGGGAGATGGAGGTGTGGTCACTGGGTGGGGAAGATACCCTGGAGAAGAGAATGGCTCCTGTGTTCTTGCCTGGGAAATCCCATGTACAGAGGAGCCTGATGGGCTACAGTCCATGGGGTCACAAGAGTCACGACAAGACACATGACTGAGCAACTCCTTCTCCAGGCAAGAATACTGGAGTGGGCAGTCATTCCTTCTCCAGAGGATCTTCCCAACCCAGGGATCGAGTCTGAGTCTTCTGCATTGCAGGCAGATTCTTTACTGTCTGAACCACTTTATAAGGAGCGCAAAGTAATTGTTATGTATATCCCTTGAGGCAAACCAAGACCCTGACCCAAGGCTATACTATTGTTCCTTGACTGTTCCTCCCTTGCCTCTGCATCCCCTCTCTTCCCTGATTCAGTTCAGTTGAGTTCAGTCGCTCAGCTCAGTCGTGTCCGACTCTTTACGACCCCATGAATCACAGCATGCCAGGCCTCCCTGTCCATCACCAACTCCCAGAGTTCACTCAAATCCATGTCCATTGAGTCGGTGATGCCATCCAGCCATCTCATTCTCGGTCGTCCCCTTCTCCTCCCACCCCCAATCCTTCCCAGCATCAAACTCTTTTCCAGTGAGTCAACTCATCGCATGAGGTGGCCAAAGTATTGCAGTTTCAGCTTTAGCATAAGTCCTTCCAATAACACCCAGGATTGATCTCCTTTAGAATGGACTGGTTGGATCTCCTTGCAGTCCAAGGGACTCTCAAGAGCCTTCTCCAGCACCACAGTTCAAAACCATCAATTCTTCGGCGATCAGCTTTCTTCACAGTCCAACTCTTACATCCATACATGACCACGGGAAAAACCATAGCCTTGACTAGATGGACCTTTGTTGGCAAAGTAATGTCTCTGCTTTTTAATATGCTATCTAGGCTGGTCATAACTTTCCTTCCAAGGAGTAAGCGTCTTTTAATTTCATAGCTGCAATCAGCATCCAAAGTGATTTTGGAGCCCAGAAAAATAAAGTCTGACACTGTTTCCACTGTTTCCCCATCTATTCCCCATGAAGTGATGGGACCAGATGCCATGATCTTTGTTTTCTGAATGTTGAGCTTCAAACCAACCTTTTCACTCTCCTCTTTCACCTTCATCAAGAGGCTTTTGAGTTTCTCTTCACTTTCTGCCATAAGGGTGGTGTCATCTGCATATCTGAGGTTATTGATATTTCTCCCGGCAATCTTGATTCCAGCTTGTGCTTCTTCCAGCCCAGTGTTCCTCATGATGTACTCTGCATATAAGTTAAATAAGCAAGGTGACAATATACAGCCTTGACGTACTCTTTTTCCTATTTGGAACCAGTCTGTTGTTCCATGACCAGTTCTAACTGTTGCTTCCTGACCTGCTTACAGGTTTCTCAAGAGGCAGGTCAGGTGGTCTGGTATTCCCATCTCTTGAAGAATTTTCCACAGTTGTTGTGATCCAAACAGTCAAAGGCTTTGGTGTAGTCAATAAAGCAGAAGTAGATGTTTTTCTGGAACTCTGCTGCTTTTTCCATGATCCAATGGATGTAGGCAATTTGATCTCTGCATCCTCTGCCTTTTATAAATCCATCTGGAACATCTGCAAGTTCACAGTTCATGTACCTGGCTTGGAGAATTTTGAGCATCATTTTACTAGTGTGTGAGATGAGTGCAACTCTGCGGTAGTTTGAACATTCTTTGGCATTGCCTTTCTTTGGAATTGGAATGAAGACTGACCTTTTCCAGTCCTGTGGCCACTGCTGAGTTTTCCAGATTTGTTGGCATGTTAAGTGTAGCACTTTCACAGCTTCATCTTTTAGGATTTGAAATCGTTCAACTGGAATTCCACCACCTCCACTAACTTTGTTCATAGTGATGCTTCCTAAGGCCTGCTTGACTTCGCACTCCAAGATGTCTGGTTCTAGGTGAGTGATCACACCATCGTGGTTATCTGGGTCATGAAGATCTTTTTTGTTTAGTTCTTCTGTGTATCCTTGCCCCCTCTTCTTGATATCTTCCGCTTCTATTAGGTCCATACTATTTCCGCTCTTTATTGTGCTCATCTTTGCATGAAATATTGTCTTCAAGAATTTTCTTGAAGAGATCTCTAGACTTTCCCGTTCTATTGGTTTCCTCTATATCTTTGCATTTATCACTGAAGAAGGCTTTCTTATCTCTCCTTGCTATACTCTGGAACTCTGCATTCAGTTGAGTATATCTTTCCTTTTCTCCTTGGCCTTTAGTTTCTCTTCTTTTCTCAGCTATTTGTAAGGCCTCCTCAGGCAACCATTTTGTCTTTTTGCATTTCTTTTTCTTGGGGATGGTTTTGATCACTGCCTCCTGTACAATGTCATGAACCTCTGTTCATAGTTCTTCAGGCACTTTGTCTATCAGATCTAGTCCCTTAAATCTATTTCTCACTTCCATTGTATAATCATAAGGGGTTTGATTTAGGTCATACCTGTGGTTTTCCCTGTTTTCTTCAATTTCAGTCTGAATTTGGCAATAAGGAGTTCATGATATAAGCCACAGTCAGCTCCTGGTCTTGTTTTTGCTGACTGTATAGAGCTTCTCCATCTTTGGCTGCAAAGAATGTAATCAATCTGATTTCGGTATCAACCATCTGATGATGTCCTTGTGTAGAGTCTTCTCTTGTGTTGCTGGAAGAAGGTGTTTGCTATGACCAGTGCGTTCTCTTGCAAAACTCTATTAGTCTTTGCCCTGCTTCATTCTGTACTCCAAGACCAAATTTGCCTGTTACGCAAGGCAACAGGGGAAATGGGGAAAGGAGTACGTCAAAACTGTATATTGTCACCCTGCTTATTTAACTTATATGCAATGTACATCATGCAAAATGATGGACTGGATGAAACACAATCTGTAATCAAGATAGCCAGGAGAAATATCAATAACCTCAGATATGGAGATGACACCACCTTTTTGGCAGAAAGCGAAGAACTAAAGAGCCCCTTGATGAAAGTAAAAGAGGAGAGTGAAAAAGTTGACTTAAGTCAACATTGAGATAACTAAGATCATGGCATCTGGTCCCATCTCTTCATGGCTAGTAGATGGGGAAACAGTGGAAACAGTGACAGACTTTGGGGGGGGGCTCTAAAATCACTGCAGATGCTGATTGCAGCCATGAAATTAAAAGATGCTTACTCCTCGGAAGGAAAGCTATGACCAACCTAGACAGCATATTAAAAAGCAGAGACATAACTTTGCCAACAAAGGTCTGTTTAGTCTAAGCTATGGTTTTTCCAGTAGTCATGTATGGATGTGAGAGTTGGACTATAAAGAAAGCTGAGCACCAAAGAATTGATGCTTTTGAACTGTGGTGTTGGAGAAAACTCTTGAGAGTCCCTTGGACTGCAGAGAGTTCCAACCAGTCCATCCTAAAGGAAAGCAGTCCTGGGTGTTCATTGGAAGGACTGATGTTGAAGCTGAAACTCCAATACTTTGGCCACCTGATGTGAAGAACTTACTCATTTGCAAAGACCCTGATGCTGGGAAAAATTGAAGCCAGGAGAAGAAGGGGACGAGAGAGGATGAGATGGCTGTAGGCATCACCGACTCAATGGACATGAGTTTGAGTAAACTCCAGGAGTTGGCAATGGACAGGGAGGCTTGGCATGGTGCAGTCCATGGTGTCACAAAGAGTGGGACACGACTGAGAGTCTGAACTGAACTGAACTGAGACAAGGCTGTGGTCCATGTGATCAGTTTGGTTAGTTTTCTGTGACTGCGGTTTTCATTCTGTCTGCCTCTGATGGGTAAGGATAAGAGGCTTATGGAAGCTTCCTAATAGGAAAGACTGACGGGGGAAACTGGGTCTTTTTCTGATGGATGGGGCTATGTTCAGTAAATCTTTAATCCAGTTTTCTGTTGATGGGAGGGCCTTTGTTCCCTCACTGTTGCTTTACGTGAGGCCGAATTATGGTGGAGGATATGCAGATGACACCACCCTTATGGCAGAAAGTGAAGAGGAACCCAAAGGCCTCTTGATGAAAGTGAAAGAGGAGAGTGAAAAGGTTGGCTTGAAGCTCAACATTCAGAAAATGAAGATCATGGCATCTGGTCCCATCACTTCTTGGGAAATAGATGGGGAAACAGTGGAAACAGTGTCAGACTTTATTTTTTTTGGCTCCAAAATCACTGCGGATGCTGATTACAGCCATGAAATTAAAAGACGCTTACTCCTTGGAAGGAAAGTTATGACCAACCTAGATAGCATATTAAAGAGCAGAGACATTACTTTGCCAACCAAGGTCCGTCTAGTCAAGGCTATGGTTTTTCCTGTGGTCATGTATGGATGTGAGAGTTGGACTGTGAAGAAAGCTGATCGCCGAAGAATTGATGTTTTTGAACTGTGGTGCTGGAGAAGACTCTTGAGAGTCCCTTTGACTGCAAGGAGATCAAACCAGTCCATTCTAGAGGAGATTAATCCTGGGTGTTCATTGGAAGGACTGATGCTAAAGCTGAAACTCCAATACTTTGGCCACCTCATGCGACGAGTTGACTCACTGGAAAAGACTCTGATGCTGGGAGCGATTGGGGGCAGGAGGAGATGGGGATGACGGAGAATGAGGTGGCTGGATGGCATCACCGACTCAATGGACATGAGTTTGAGTGAACTGCGGGAGTTGGTGATGGACAGGGAGGCCTGGCGTGCTGTGGTTCATGGGGTCGCGGAGAGTCGGACACGACTGAGCGACTGAACTGAACTGAACTGAATGAAGATAACGGCTAATTCCTTCAAAATGTCGTATGCAGGCATTGCTGCACTCAGTGCCTCCGACCCTGCAGCAGGCCACCACCAACCCACGCCTCCACTGGAGACTCCTGGACACTCATGTGCATGTCTGGGTCTGTTTCTTGTGGGGTCACTTCTCCTTTCTCCTGGGTCCTGGTGCACACAAGGTTTTGTTTGTGCCCTCCAAGAGTCTATTTCCCCAGTCCTGTGTAAGTTCTGGTGGTTCTATGATGGGGTTAATGGCGACCTCCTCCAAGAGGGCTTATGCCATACCCAGGTCTGCTGCATGGGATTGCTGGATCATATGGTAGTTCTATTTTTAATTTTTTTAAGGAACCTTCATACTGTTCTTCATAGTGGCTGTACCAATTTCCTTTCCCACCAACATGTAGGAGTGTTCCCTTTCCTCCACACCCAGTCCAGAATTTATTGTTCGTAGATTTTTTTGATGATAGCCATTTTGACTGATGTGAGGTGATATCTCACTATAACAAAAAGACAATCCACAGAATGGAAGAAAACATTTGCAAACTATGTAACCAACAAGTGATTAGTCTCCAAAATTTACAAACAGCTCATGATGCTCAATATCAAAAAACAAACACCTCACTCAACAAATGGGCCTAAATAGACGTTTTTCCAAAGAAGGTCTACACATGGCCAAGAGGTATATGAAAAGATGCTCAACACAACTAATTTTTTTATTCCACATATAAGAGAGATCATACAGTATTTGTCTTTCTCTGTCTGACATCTCACTTAGCATAATACCCTCAAGGGACAACTAAGTTGTCTAAAATGGCAAGATTATAATCTTTTTTATGTAGAAAAATACTCAATTATATAAATATACCGAATCTTCTTTATCCTTTCATCCATCAATGGGCACTTAGGTTGCTTCCATAGCTTGGCTATTGTAAATAATGTTGCAATGAGCATAGGGGTGCATATTTCTTTTCGAGTTAGTATTTTTGTTTTCTTTGGCTAAATGCCCAGAAGTGGAATTTCTGGGTCATATGGTAGTTCTATATTTAATTTTTTTTAGGAATCTCTATACTGTTTTCCATAGTGGCTGCACCAGTTTACATTCCTACCAACAGTAAAGGGAACAAGAAGTTTCCCTTTTCTCCACATCCTTGTCAACATTGTTATCTCTTTGTCGTCTTGATGATAACCATTCTAACAGTTGTGAGGTGATTTTAATCTATATTCCCTGATGATTAATGATGCTGAGCATCTTTTCACGTACCTGTTGGCCATATGTATGTCTTCTTTAGAGAAATGTCAAAAATCGAAATCAGTGCAAAAAAAATCCATGATAAAGAACATAGCAATATGTTGCAGGAAGACAGGATTCAATTCTGTCACACCTGTCTCATCCTATTTCTGGCCCTGGTCCTTTGTTTATCATAACAGGAGGCTGCCCTGTGGACTGTAGACTGTCAACTTGAGTTATTTAGATATTGCCTTAAAATACTATATGACTTGATTGCTGTGCCCTCCTTCAGGGGGATCTTCCCAACCCAGGGATTGAACTCGCATCTCTTATGTCTCATGCATTGGCAGGCGGGTTCTTTACCACTAGCACCACCTGGGAAGAAATAAGGCACCAACTACTCGTTTTGTGCATTCCCTCCAGGCTGGGGGGAAATGAGGAAATGTCTGTCGGTCAAAGGGTACAAGCTTCCAGTTATAAAAGAAGTTCCGGGGATATATAACGTACAGGACAGTGATTACACTTAACAATACTGTATTGTGTACTTGGAAGTTTCTATGAGAGCAGTTCTTAAATTATCTCAGCCTTAACAACAAAAATTGGCTGTTAAGTGAGGTGAAACGTGTTAACTAATCTTATTGTGCTAAACATTTCACAATATATATGTGTATTACATCATCAGGTTGTACACCTCAATCTTACACAAATATCTCAATGAAGCTGGAAAAAAATCCTCCAGCCCCTGGGAAGACCCATATCCTGCACTGACTCCTAGGAGGACTTAACCCCCCCCTTAAGATAATTAACTCATTCCAGTTGCCCCAGGACTTGTCAGGATTTAGCATAAGTCCTAGATTCCAGAAAACTGCTCAGTCCCAGGAAACCAGGGTAGTTGGTTCCCTGACTTGTAATGCTGCTTCCCTAGGATGAGATTGTGCCTTTTCTTCTGATTCTGGACCCCAGGAAAGAATCCCTGGTCCCAGTCACTATTTCTGTATAACCAACCTCCCCAAACACGATGATGTGAACCAAAAAACATTTTGTTCTGCTTGTGGAGTCTATGGGTCAGAAATTTGGACAGAAGACAGCAGAGACAGAGGCTCCAATTTCGGGAGCCTCCACTGGGAAGATTCAAAGGCTGGGGGTGACTTGGCTATTGGCTGGAACTTCAGCTGAGGTACCATCCAGAACTCTTCTCCATGGTTCTCATGTGATTTCTTTGTATGGGATATCTTGAGGTTCCTAAGAGCCCAGTGGCCAATTCCAAGAATGAACATATCAAGAGACTAAGGTGGGAGTGCAGAGCAGTTTCATGATCACACCTCAAAAGTCACATAGCAACACTTTCTTCACATTCTACTGGTGGAGGCAGTCAAAAAAAAAAAATCCATCAGTTTCAAGGAGATGGGACAGAGACTCCACCTCTTAATATGGGAGTGGCACAGGTGTAGAAGGGGCTTCCCCAGTGGCTCAGTGATAAAGAATCCACCTGCAATTCAGGAGCCCCAGGAGATGCAGGTTCGAGCCCTGGGTATGGAAGACTCCCTGGGGAAGGGCACTGCTACCCACTCCACTATTCTTGCCTGGGGAATACCATGGACAGAAGAGCTTGGCAGACTACCGTCCATGGGGTCACAAAGAGTCAGACATGACTGAAGCGACTTAGCACAGCACAGTACTAGGTTATACAAAGTCATAAGGGTAGAGACTCCATGAGTGGAATTAGTGCCTTTATACGAAGAGGAAGAGATACAAAAATGTTCTCTCTTCATATGTATGCATCAAGGAAAGGCCAGGTTAGGACTCAGTGAGAATGCCCCTCTGCAAGCCAGGAAAAGATCCTTCACCAGAACACAACCATGCTGTCACCCTGACCTAGGACTTTCAGCCTCCGGGACTGTGAGAAAACAAAGATGTTATTTCAGTCACCCAGTCTATGATATTTTATTATGACAGCCTGGGCAGACTAAAACAATTTTTTCCACAGGGCTCATGCTCAAGAGAGTAAAGTAAAAGCATGTGTGAGTCCCTGCAGCATTGTGTATACCAAGAGGTGGTGCCCTCCCTCTGACCTCCAATTCAACATGGCCACCAACCCCTGAAAATGACCCCAGAGCCACCAGCTACTGGCCACAGGAAATGCAAGCCTGGTTGTCCAGGCCACTAGGTGAAGAGACCCCTCCTAGAGTACTTTCTGCCTTGGAGAGGGCAGAGCCTATGGGTCTTCGCTCCCCAGAGTGTTCTTCCTGGTCTTCTACGCCAAGGTCCAGGCTGCGCCTGACTGCTAAACATTTCTAAGAACTAGATCTCATGCTTTTGAATACATATAATTTGCCAGAAGAACAAAAGGCAATCAGAGGTCCTATTTGAATTAGCATGTTTTTAAAGTCTATTGATGGTAAAAGCATCAAAATCCCATTGCATGAGTGTTGTCAAAGCCAATTTAACCTCCCTAAGGGCAATTTTAGAGATGTGAAGTTCTGCTTCTTTAAAAACTTAAATGCTCAGGGGACAGCACACATTCTGTGTGACTTCAATTCTTCTGTTAAAGCTCTTTAAAAAAAATAAAAAGGAGAAGAAAGCTACTTTCTTGCTCTACATTTCAAGTCTGAATAGTGAGGAGAGAGAACAACCCACAATATGGCATAAGAATAGCAAACAGATAAAAGAAAGAATACCAAACAGATAAATAGGCTTTATTAATCGCTTCTGGCTAGGCAGAGTTTAAAGAGTTCCAGTGTATTCTGCTGGTACATCTATTCATTTTCAGACAGAATTTATATTTTTATGTTTTTTCCTATACTGAAAAGTAAATGCTTGTGTGTGTATTTTGTTGTCAAATTGTATAGGCCCAATAAAAATAAACTGTTTGCTCTTCTTTATAATTTATTCAGACTTCTTTAAAAAGACTCAATTTTCATAAAAGAATAAATGAACACCCAATCCTAGAGTGGTTTGGGATCCAATTTAATCAGTTGTAACTCATTTCTGTTTCCTAAAATGGGGTTCCAATGAATGGATAGCATAGTGTATAGATCAGAAAGAAGGCTATGAAATTATCTGTTCCCAGCATCCATACCCTTGAAAGGTACATTACAGATCCTTGCATCTATTTTTCCACCTACTGCATCTGGGTTGGCACCTCGACTTTCTTTGGCCAATGGAATATTGGTATATGTGACACAAGGAGAGCCTTCAAAAGCATTTGTGAGTTGGCACTTGCCATCTCCTGCTTTTCTTGAAAACCTACCTGCCTCTATGTAAACATGCCCTGGCCTGATAGACGCATGACCCAGTGAGCCCTATTGCCACAACCACTGCCATCCAAACCCTAGAAGCAGAACCACTAGTTGATGGGGAGCCAACTATAGAGTTGTGAGGGAGCCCACCTGAGACCAACAGAAGAATCTGCCCAGCTGAACCCAGACCAAGTTACAGACCTGTGAGCTCCATGTAAATGGTTGGTGTATTAAGCCACTTGTTATGTTTCAGAGTGGTTTGTTATGCAGCAGTGGTTAACTAACACGCATAGACTTTCAAGCTTTTATTCTCTTTGAATTCTAGAAGGTGAACTTCTTAGTAAGAGAAGTAGTGTCTGCTTAGTCTCCCAATACAAGTAATTGCTATCACTTTTGATTTTTTTAATTGTATTTTCCTCCTGTCTCTTCCCATGCTGACACTGAGTTGGTAGGGGTTAGGTTAAACAGAGGGTATGACAGTTACAGAACGTGACTTTACTCAAGACCATTGCTAGAGCTGTAGGGCCCACTGCAATGAGATTTTGCAGTGAGGGAGAGAGATTTGGGCTCAACCCTGAATACAACAAAGAAAGAGTGAATTTATAGCCAAGGAGCAGGGGCAGGTTCATGATGGGGGTGAAGGGAAGGGCTAGAGGATGGAAAATTACTAAGAATCCTAATAGGTCAGGTCAGAGTGATCAGACATCACCTGGGCGGGTGGTATGAGGAAACCAATCAGATATGGAGCATAATCAGGTTTGAAGGATGGAATATTCTGGCTAAATTGACTAGGGATACTTGCTAAAAATTAGACAATGTAGAAAGGAACAAACAAGCCCAAAAGTCAAGATCTAGTTGGGGAGAGGATTCAGAAGAGCCTGCCTGACTAACGCTTGGTCAAGGCGAGACTGTCAGTGAAGAGACAGAATGTGAAAATGGGCACTTTCACCCTGATTTCCACCCAACACTAGAGGGCACAGTAGCCAAGTAACCGAAGCTCCCTGCGCTCACAGCCACTGACCCTGAGGACTTCTATCCTCAGAGGGCAGGCTGTACTCCTCTGCTGTGTCCTTTCCTGGAGCAAGGCCTCTTTACAGCAGCAGACAGAGAGCATCTAGGGCCAGCTTCTGTGAGGTTGTGCAGAGCCGACATTCAGAAGGCTTCCTGTGTCAAAGAGTTAACACAGCAGGTTGACTGCTTATCCTTGGAGAGGCCTGCTAGCAAAGTTGGCTCTTGGCTGGAGACTGGGAACTTGGACATCAGGAGAGCTCCCACCATTCCCAGAACTGATAAGGGTGGTTGACTGTGCCTAGACTGTTTGCGCAAACATGAAGGTTTATGTTGAACACCTGCTTGCCTTCTGAGAATGTGGCATTTGGCGATGTGCCAAACAAGGGGTGCCTATACGAACAGCCCTCAATAAAAACACTGAATGTTGAGTCTCTAATAAGCTCTCATGGTTAGGGATATTTCACATGTGTTGTCACAACTCGTTTATGACTCCACTAGGAGAGAGCTCTTGGAAATTTGCCCCGGGTCTCTCCCCTGGACTTTGCCCCACACACCTTTTCCCTGTGCTGATTACGCTTTGTGTCTTTTCACTGTGATAAATCGTAGACATGAGTACAACCATATGCTGAGTCCTGTGAGCCCTCCTCGTGAACCATCAAACCCGGGGATGAGTTTGGGGAGCCCTGATCCAGCCTCACACTTGGAGATCAATGCTCTGTGGTCACCGTCTTGACATTCTTAATAATCTTATCTTTGCATCGGTGTTTCCTAAGTGACGTCAGATGGGATAATGGAGCATGCGCCAGAGGCCTAGGGATTGCTCCCACCCCAACCCCAGCCACCCAGGATTACCACTGCACTCTGCTCCCAGCAAAGACCTAAGCAGAGGCATGCAGCCCTGTATATGTGCCCTGTGGCATCTCTGGGTGGGGCGTGGTGGCTGTGGTCCCTGCCAGGGCTAACAGCTCCTTGGCACATATTGTGTATGACTCAGGGAGGGGCGTTGGGAGACTAAGCCTCTTAGCCATCACCAATCCAGATACTGAGCAGGCCTAGGTACAGAAGTTTCAGTCCTTTGTGTGTGTGTGTGTGTGTCTCCGATTCTGTGCGACCCTATGGACTGTTGCTCGCCAGGCTCCTCTGTCCATGGGATTCTCCAGGCAAGAATACTGGAGCGGGTTGCCAGGCCCTCTTTCAGGGGATGTTCCCAACCCAGGGATCGTACCTGTGTCTCTTAAGTCTAAGCTGCATTGGCCGGTGGATTATTTACCACAAGCGCCACCTGGGAAGCCCTTTGGGAGTCATTATTATTCATCTGCTGTGGTTTGCGCCAGTGGGCCCTTGGAAGAAGAGCTGCCTGGATAGACTTCTCCAGGTCACTGCACTGCTTGTCAGTCTCACAGCTGGAAAGTGGAGGGAACCTAGAAGCTGGAGAGCCACAAGCACCCAGTCTCAGGGCACAGCCCCAGGGTCACTGTTCACAAACCCTTCAGGTCTCCATTTGACCCACAAGGTGCATGCCCAAGGGAAAGGGAAAGTGTTAGTCACTCAGTCGTGTCCGACTCTTTGCGACCTCATAGCTTGCCAGGTTCTTCTGTCCATGGGTTTCTCCAGGCAAAAAAATGAGTGGGTTGCCATGCCCTCCTCCAGGGGATCTTCCCAAACTCAGATATCCCACATTGCAGGCAGGTTCTTTACCATCTGAGCCACCAGGGAAGCCCATGCCCAAAGGAGCACAATTTTAAATAGAAAATAAAAGGAACATGAAAAGAAAAGTCTTTATATTTTGGTACCTTTAGTGGTTCATTTTTCCTGCTTTTTGAACAAGATGTCACACATTTTCATTTTGCACTTGGCCCCACAAATTCTGTAGCCCATCCTGACAACAGCTGTGTGTGTTGAACTCTTGGCACTTTGCCTGAATCATCTCCTGTCATCCTCACAAGTGTCCCTCGTGCTTTTGAGCTGACATCCTAAAACTGTGTTTCTCAACTTTTTCAACCTTGACTCTGATTAAGAAAGACACGTACATTGTGACCCATACATATATACACGCTTAGTCACTCAGTCATGCCCAACTCTTCGCAACCCCATGGACTGTAGCCCTCCAGGCTCCTCTGTACATGGGGTTCTCCAGGCAAGAATACTGGAGTGGGTTGCCATGCTCTTCGCTAGGGGATCTTCCCAACCCTAGGATCGAACCCAGGTCTCCCACATTGCAGGCGGATTTTTTACTGTCTGAGCCACCAGGGAAGCCCAAGAATACTGGAGTGTGTAGCCTAGCTCTTCTCCAGGGGATCTTTCAGACTCAGGAATCAAACTGGGGTCTCCTGCATTGCAGGTGGATTCTCTACCAGCTGAGCTACATATAAATTAATCACATGTTTCACTAAATAAAGCTTATTGTTGAGGGATTGATCAATATGTCAGAGTAGGAGCGTGTGAAACTCACCTCCTCTCCCCCACTAACGCATCAAAAATACATCAATGTGTGGAACAGTTCTAACAGAAAACTAACTAGAAACTGGCAAAAAGAGTCCCGTATAATCAAGGTTGTAAGAAAAGTACATATGTAATCAAGTAGGAAGGGAATAAAACGATTGGGTTAGAGCTTCTGCCCCTGGGAGGAGACTCAGAAGAAAAGGGAAATGACACAGGTGGAGACTCTCCCCCGGAGAGTATGCAGCTTGAGCCGCATACTGGGCATCTCAGTTCCAGGGTCCTACACAAGAGAGACAAGCTCCCTTGGCTAGCTGGAGGGCTGAGGGAAGACTGGACTCCACTTATGAGGAGCATGCAGTGTTGGCTTGCTCATGAGGCAGAGGGAAAAGGCGGATTGAAGACTGCTCCAGTGACTGCCCAGTTTCCTGTGGCTGCTCTGGGGTGTGCCTCAGCATGAGCCAAGCAAACACTCCAGGCAACTTACTTCACCTCCCAGCTCTGCACTGGAGTGAGAGCTGCCACAACCAGGGAGAGAGCTCAGCCGTGGGACACCGAGGAGACTCTCACCCAGGACAGTGTCTGGGCAGGGCAGGAGTGGCCAGTGCTGGCACTTACACAAATAATATATCAGGATGGTCCTGATCTCCAACAGAGCTGAGACTGCCACAGCCCACACCGTGATGCATACCAAGAGCCCACGTGGGCCCCACCAGCTCTGTGGCAGTGGAGGTTGGGGGTAATGATTGGCTATAAGGGACAAATTCCTAGAAATGTACAACCTCCCAAGACTGAACCAGGAAGAAATAGAAAATGTGCATGCTCAGTTGCTTCAGTCATGTCTGACTCTTTGCAACCCCATGGACTGTAACCTGCCAGGCTCCTCTGTCCATGGGATTCTCCAGGCAAGAATTCTAGAGTGGGTTGCCATGCCCTCCTCCAGGGGATCTTCCCCACCCAGGGATCGAACTCAAGTCTCTTGCGTCTCCTGCATTGCAGGCAGATTCCTTACCCACTGAGCCACCTGGGAAGCCCCTGAAATTGAAACTATGAACAGACAAATTACTACCAAATGAAATTGAATCAGCAAAAAAAAAAAAAAACCCCAAACAAACAAGCAAAAATGGACAGAGGGACTGAATAGACGGCTTTCTAAAGAAGACATAGAGATAGCCAACAGACACGTGAAAGATGCTTGACATCACTAATTATCAGGAAAATGCAAATCAAAACCACAATGATATATCACCTCACACCTGTCAGAATGGCTATTATCAAAACTACAAGAAATAACAAATGTTGGCAATGATGTGGAGAAAAGAAAAACTCCATTCACTATTGGTGGGAATATAAATTTGTGTGGCCACTATAGAAAACAATATAGACATTTGTCAAGAAATTAAAAGTAGAACTACCATATGATTCAACAATTCCACTTCTGTGTGTTTCTTTGAAGAAAGGGCAAACATTATTTTGAAAAGATATATGCACCACTATGTTTATTACAGCATTATTTACAAAAACCAAAATATGGAAGCATACTGAGTGTACATCAGTAGATGAATGGATAAAGCAGTTGTATATATATACAACTGAATATTACTCAGCCTTTAAAAATCATGAAATCTTGTCATTTGCAACAACACGGATGGCTCTCAAGGGTATTACGCTAAGTGAAGTTAAGTCAGACACAGAAAGACAAATACTGTGTGATTTCACTTATATGTGGAATCTAAAAAATGAAATGAACAAACATAACTAAACAGAAATAATTATAGATACAGAGAACAAACAGGTAGTTGCCAGAGGAGGAGTTAAATAAGTGAGGGAAATTAAGATGAACAAACTTTCAGTTACAAAATAAATGTCACAGTATGAAATGAACAATGTGGGAAATATAGTCAATTATTATGCAATATTTTTGTGTGGTGACAGATGACAACTAGACTTATCATGGTAGTCATTTTGAAATGTATAGAAATACCAAGTCAGCATGTGTGTACCAGGAACTAACATAGTGTTGTAGGTCAATATACTTCAAGAACAAACAACCTCATAGAAAAAGAGATTAGATTTGTGGCTATTGGAGACAGAAGATAGTGGGGGGAGGGAATTGGATGAAGGTAGTCAAAAAGTACAAACATCCAGTAATAAGATAAATAAGTACTAGGAATGTAATATACACAAGATAAAGGTAATTAACACTATGGTACATTATATATAAAAGTTATTAAGAAAGTAAATCATAAGCGTTCTCACCACAAGGAAAAAAAGTTTTTTTCTATTTCTTTGATATTGTATGTATATGAGATGATGGATGTTCACTAAACCTATTGTGGTAACCATTCCATGATGCATGAAGTCAAATCATCATGTTGTACATCACACACAAAAAAAAGAACCAAAGTTGCCTAATGAAACGCCACATCTCCCTTCTCTTACGTTGTAGAATCTTTTTGCCAAGTTTAATGCCCATGACTAATGGATGTGCCACAGAGTACAAAGTTTTTTCCAGCTATGCATGCATGCATGTTAGTTGCTCTATCTTGTCCAACTCTTCTTGACCACTGACTAGCCAGCAGGCTCCTCTGTCCATGCAACTCTCCTGGCAAGAATACTGGAGTGGGTTGCCATTTCCTCTTTCAGGACCATTTCCTCCTCCATCAGCCAAATCTATAGATGATAATAAGCCACGTGGGGAGCATGTACTTGTGATCTTAGCCAGGGGACACCCCCCCCCACATAGTTCGTGTATCTGTTAGTTCAGGCCTATAAGGGTCTGGCTGCTGCTGCTGCTGCTGCTGCTGCTGCTGCTGCTGCTTAGTCACTTCAGTCGTGTCCGACTCTGTGTGACCCCATAGACGGAAGCCCACCAGGCTCCCCCGCCCCTGGGATTCTCCAGGCAAGAACACTGGAGTGGGTTGCCATTTCCTTCTCCAATGTGTTAAAGTGAAAAGTGAAAGTGAAGTCGCTCAGTCATGTCCGACCCTTAGCGACCCCACAGACTGCAGCCTACCAGGCTCCTCCATCCATGGGATTTTCTAGGCAAGAGTACTGGAGTGGCTTGCCATTGCCTTCTCCGAAGGGTCTGGCTAGGGCAGCCCAATTCACTCCAAGTCCTTCTCTTCCAACAAAGAGTCAAGGCACAGAACTCGGATTTGCTCCACCACAGCCAAAAGCAGCCTCTTTTGACTGTGTCACAAGAAAGGAAAGGAAATTGTCATTTGAAAATGGTTTGGGAATGAGAAGACTTCTGAAGCACTAAAGAAAAGCCTGCTCGTCTGCTGTTAGGGATCGTATTTCAACCATCCTTGGCAAATTGGCAGACTCTGCCTCTTGGCTATCAACTCTTTGCTAAGCAAAAGACCTCGCAAATAGAAGGCACTAATTGATTGATCTCACGCAGACCACAGCAGCCTTTTCCAAGAGAAGACAGTTAGGAAACACCATTGAAAAAAGAAGCCGGAAGGATGGTCCCCACTCCCAGGTCCTCAGGGGCCACTGAAGTTTGTTCCAATGGTTGGAATATAACCACTATGGCTCATATGGTTTCACATTTTGCCTGGTACAGATCATCTGGTTTTGATCACAAAACAAGCAGAGTAAGCAGCTATAGCTGGATTGACAAAAACCCTCAGCCGCTCTTGGAAAACTAACTACAAATGTACTTTATGACATCAATAATACCATGTCCCACTGGGAAAGAAAACATAGCCCAAGCCTCAATTCCTCATCCTGAGCTTTTCCTATTATAGGAGGACTCAGGCAACCTAAGACTTTCACAGGAAGACTGGTTAGGTAGAGATCATCTTAGCATGTCTGAGGGGATGTGAGGAACATGAGCTTTGAAAGTTTCTGCTAGAAAGTGTTCCTTGTTCTAAAGCTTGCACAAAACTGCATACTATTGCTTTCTCTTGGAATTTCATAGAATGTTTTGACATTTCAAGAGCTCTAAAAAGCCCTGCAGCAACAAAACCACAACAAAAAACACAACAGCAACAAAAACCACATTTATGCAATCAGAGAAGCTATTGTTCTTATAAAACCTATGAGCATTCTTACGATGTGCTTTTTCATAGAACACACTTCAAGAAACACTGAGGGTCATTCACATGTATCTTCCCACTCAGAAGTTCCACTTTCTTTTTAATCATTTATTTTATTGAAGTATAGTTAATTTACAATGTTGTGTTAATGTCTGCTGAACAACTAAGTGATTATATGTATGTGTATATATATATATATATATATATATATTCTTTGTGACCCAGTGCCCCATTGACTGTAGCCCCACAAGGCTCCTCTGTCCATGGAATTCTCCAGATAAGAATACTGGTGTGGGTAGCCATTCCCTTCTCCAAGAGACCTTCTTGACCCAGGGATCGAACCAATGTCTCCTAAATTGCAGGCAGATTCTTTACCAACTGAGCCACCAGGGAAGCCTATATATACATATTCTTTTTCATTATGATTTATCCCAGGATATTGACTATAGTTCCCTGTGCTATACAGAATGACCTTGTTCATTCATTTTATGTATATCAGTTTGCATCTGCTAACCCCAAACTCCCTGTCCATCCCTCCCCACCTCTCTCTCCTTCAACAACCAAAAGTCTGTTCTCTATGTATGTGAGTCTGTTTCTGTGTCCTAGATAAGTACATTTGTGTTATATTTTAGATTCCACATATAGGTGATATCATATTATACTTGTCTTTGACTTATTTCACTTAATATAATCTCTAGGTCCATCTGTGTTGCTGCAAATGACATTATTTCATTCTTCTTTATGGAGCAGCTCAATTCCTGATGCTGAGTCAACCTGGAGGACAACGTTCTCAGAAGATCAAGGTGGCCCCAGGCCCGTTTGAACTTGACATTGACAGCAGCCTGGGGCAGAGCGGTGAAAGTCCTTCCCCTGAGGGGAGCAGCCTGGTATATGTAGGGTGGTGCTCAATAGACTGAGCCCAGATCCCTCGGTTTAAGTCTAGAACAGGAATTTCAGAAGAAGCACAAAGCCCTAAAAATATTATATGCCCCACTCCATATATATATGCTCTAATTCAAAATAAACTCAACTTAAATTGTAAAATAAATACAAGGAAGCATAACAGAATTCTGAATGGTTCCATAATAACAACTTCAATATTTGAATTGCTTGTCCCCAGATTAATACTCCTGCTCTGCCGAGTGCCCCAAACACTAGTCCTGTCAGCATTCCTACCCCAGGATCTGCCACTTGTTTATTCCAAGTTCATCAGTAGACCTTTTTTGGCTCCAGCTAAAATAGCAAAGGAAGTTAAACTAGTCTAGAACCTAGACGTCAGATAATTGCTATGATTACTTCCAGCTCTAAGATGATTCTGTGATTCTTCCTGCTCTATTAACCAGCCCTGAGATTAGAGGATGAGAGGCTTCCCCAAAGCAATTCCCAAGGTGCCCACGGTAGGACACACTGCTGGCTTCTCACCAGCAGTTGGAAACTGTGGATGTCCAGTCCACCTGCCCTCAGTGCTTCCCTCATTCCCATCCTGACTGATGGCATCCAAATTCAAACACTGCAGCACGTTGCCTGAGATCTTCCTCTGACTATTGACAGCCTGTATGAGGCAGGCTGGAACTACCATAGAGTTAATATCCCCGAGAGCAGCCCTCAATCAATGGCGGCTGAGAGTTGGTCTATAAACACCCCCGCTCTCTGATCCTCAGTTGGAGTAACTCTAACGTGTGTGCTCTCCACTATCTCCCAGAATTCCCCAGCAGGACTGAACCTCAGTTGTCCACAGTGGTAGTTAACTAGGCAATATACTCTTTTTTGGCTTCTTTCATTTCCCTATCTTTGCTCCCTCCTCCCCAACCAGTATTTCCTGAGATCACCTCTCAATCCTCAAAGCCTTGTTTCAGAGTTTGTTTCTGGGGAACCCAAGCCAAGACACTGCTAGCCATTCATTTCCCCATTTTCTTCCCCCACTAACAACACCTTGTTTTACTTTAGCTGTCTACCCTGCAAGAAAATGAACTCCTACATGGTAAATTCAGTCCCCTTCCCAGTGATGAGGTAGCTTGTGATCCAGTGCCAGCCAATGAGATCTGAAGGGAGGATTGGAGGATTCTGGGAAACAATTTCTTGCTCTAAGAGATGTCTCCTGTTCTTCCACTGGGAGTTGATATGTCTGAATGTGAATGCCCCAAACTGCAGCCATCGATTTATGACCAGGGAAGCCAACCTGGAGGGAAAACTGACTCACTTAACATGCAAAGTGGAGAGATGGCAAGATCTTGTCTCTTTTTTAATTATTTATTTATTGGCCACACTATGTGGCTTGTGGGATCTTAGCTCCCTGACCAGGGATTGAACCCGGGGCCCTCAACAATGAAAGGGCAGAGTCCTAACCACTGAAGATCCTGTCTCTTTGATGTGTTTGAGCTTCTGGAGCCCACTAAATCACTGGACTTTTTACATGAGGTAATAGATTTTGTGGTATTTAGACAAATTTCAGGGGACGAGATGGTTGGATGGCATCAACAACTCAATGGGCATGAGTTTGAGCAAGCTCCGGGAGATGATGAAGGACAGGGCAACCTGGTGTGCTGCAGTTCATGGGGTCACAAAGAGTCGGACATGACTGAGTGACTGAACAACAACATTAGGAAAATTCTGTTGCTTGCAGTTAAAAATACCCTATCTGATCAACCTTCCCAAAGATTTCAGGAATAAAACCAAAGGCTGTTTTGGAACTTTGCCACTTGAAAAATTAAATCCTGCATAATTTCTAACAGATGTCTTAATAACAGGGACTGGTTCAATAAATTATGGCACATATCATATATCCATGGAAAATTCTCCTTTAAGAAAAATAATGACACAGAAAATTATTTCAGTGTATTTTTAAGTTAAAAAGCAAGTATGGTATGACAAAATGTTAAAGTTCATTCCCAGAACCATTAACATTTAATTTTTTTCATCCACTAAGTTTCTATTAAGAAGATGTATTGCTTTGAATACTTGGAAAAAAAGGACAGGATATTTGAAAAAGTAACCTAGGCTCCTTCAAGTGTTCCTTCTCTTTCTTTTCCGTTGGGTAAAGAAGCAAGTGTCCAGCGTCAAAGTACACATTGAAAGCAGAAAGTGATTGGAACTCTTTAAGAACCTAAATTTCAAAAGGTCAGCTTCATGAGCTGTTCAGGGCAGAGCTTTCACAGAAGTCATAAAAGATAACCATTTATCTTGCTGCAAGGGTTACAGGCAATGTAGAATGGCTTCCAACAGCCTGATGGTGATATCTAGGTTTGCCTTCCTGCCTGAGCCACTGACCAATGGGAATACTGCTGCTGCTGCTGCTGCTGCTAAGTCACTTCAGTCGTGTCCGACTCTGTGTGACCCCATAGATGGAAGCCCACCAGGCTCCCCCGTCCCTGGGATTCTCCAGGCAAGAACACTGGAGTGGGTTGCCATTTCCTTCTCCAATGTGTGAAAGTGAAAAGTGAAATGGGAATACTACAGATATATAAAAAAGAATACCTGATTGCCTGGTTTCAGGAGAGGTGGCAGGGTTTGAGAAACATCTTCTAGGAGCTAATTTACTAAAGAGGAAGTAGGGTTCTGTTTTTTGGTTTTGGGGTTTTTTTTTTTTTTTGGTTTTTTTTGCAAGATGAAAGGAAAACATCCAAAAAGGAAGCCAGAATAAGAAAGCAGAGAGAAATTAAAACCAGCCTCACGAGGGTGATGGTGAATGGAGAAAAACAACACAGAGTGAAGCAGGAAGAGAAACAACAGCCAAAAAGCCCAATGGCTGCAGCCTCTCCTAGGGTGAGCCCTGGACATCTGAAGTTGCTGACACTTTATGATAATATACAGATAGTCACAGGCGCCAGCAATTCAGGTCCCTGATGAGTAGAGCAAAGATGGCATCCCACATGATGGATTCAGAAGGATGCCATGTTCTTTGGGTATGTGGGCAAGGTGGAAAGCCTTCTGAAAACCCAGTGCTGCTTCTGCACATTTAGGAATGCAAGTTAGACTCCCTGAAACCATCAGGACAAACTTAAACCACATCTTAAGAGGCTTTGTCATAGAGCAGCTGCTACACTGTGTTACGCTTCAGAGGAACTGAGTTCAAGCTTCAGGTCTGGTAGGTACTAGCTGTGTGACCTTGGTTGTCCACTGTGGGCGTGCGTGTGTGCGTGCTGAGTCACTTCAGTCATGTCCGACTGTGCGCGACCCTATGGACTGCAGCCCATCAGGCTCCTCTGTCCATGGGATTCTCCAGGCAAGAATATTGGAGTGGGTTGCTGTGCCCTCTTCCAGGGGATCTTCCCTACCCAGGGATGGAGCCTGGGTCTCTTATATCTTCTGCAGTGGCAGGTGGGTTCTTTACCACTAGCGCCACCTGGGAACCCCTAGTTGTCCATTCAGTTCAGTTCAGTTCAGTTCAGTCGCTCAGTCGTGTACGACTCTTTGCAACCCCATGAATCACAGCACGCCAGGCCTCCCTGTCCATCACCAACTCCCGGAGTTCACTCAAACTCATGTCCATCGAGTCAGTGATGCCATCCAGCCATCTCATTCTCTGTCGTCCCCTTCTCCTCCCGCCCCCAATCCCTCCCAGCATCAGAGTCTTTTCCAGTGAGTCAACTCTTCGCATGAGGTGGCCAAAGTATTGGAGTTTCAGCTTCAGCATCAGTCCTTCCAATGAACACCCAGGATTGATTTCCTTTAGAATGGACTGGTTGGATTTCCTTGCAGTCCAAGGGACTCTCAAGAGTTTTCTCCAACAACTCTAAACTTCAGTTTCCTCATCTATAATAATTATTAGCTTTGCAGCCTTCATAAGTTTCTTATAACAATCTAGTGAAATAATACATGTGATAGTGCTTTATTAAACTACAGAAGTCTCCACACTGTAAGGTACTATTAGTGATTTTGAAGTCTTAGTCAGGAAAATCTTAAAGTGGGGAACTAGGGATGGTTAACATGCTAAGGGGAAAACATTTTTAACGATGGTCATCCAGAGCAGAAACACAAACGTATAGAGCAGATGGTGCTGACAGAGAGAAAGCTGAACACCATTAAGTTGTCATCTTTTATATCAAGGGAAACAATTTTAGAAAGAATTTTGAGAAAAGAATCAAAGCCCAAGAATGCTGAGGGAATTATGAGATCTCTTCCTTGGAACTTCATGTTAAACAAATTATTTTTGTTCTCCGCCCCCCCCCCCAAAAAAAATAAAAAACTTAGACATTTGATCCTAAGACCAATGTCAGGAGAGCATAGAAGAATCACGTTTGTGTCATTTGGGCCCTCCAGGAAGCAGACTCTGAGAAGCAGCTGAGAGTGCATGAGGTTTATAGATTTGCAGACGCCTGAAGGGAAAGATAAGGGGAGAGGAGGCAATTTGGGGCAGGGAGCACCTCAAACCATAATGCATCTCTGACAAGGCCTCAGCCACCCAACAGGGAGTCCTGGAGCACAGATTTCCCCTTTAAAAGGAATTCTGATGGGCAGGGGCAGCCAGACCTTACTACCTTCACTGTGCTCAGTCATTGACTAGGGGTTGCCCAGAAACAGTGTAGCCTCAGCTCAAAAGTTGAGCTGGATTCTGAAGTGCTAACAGTTGGTGGGTTAAATCCCTGGGTCGGGAAGATCCCCTGGAGGAGGGCATGGCTACCCACTCCAGTATTCTTGCCTGGAGAATCCCCATGAACAGAGGAGCCTGGCCAGCTACAGTCCATGAGGTCACAAAGAGTCAGACTCGACTGAACGACTAAGCACAGCACAACAGTTGGAGAGCATCAGCTAACTGCACTCTTCAGCGTGGATCTGCACCCTCTTCCATGAAAAGAGATGGAGCAGTACATCTCCACAGCTGCCACAGTGTTGACTAAGGGAGATGCCAGGAGATCAAATATATTCAGATATACTGGGGTTTTTTTTTTTAGGGTGGCCTCTAGAAAGTCTAGACTGGACTACTGAGCAAAACTACTGTTTGTGAGCACTTAACAACAGGCAATGGAGATCAGTAAAGGCCAATAAAGTGAAGAGGAACTAAAAAGCCTCTTGATGAAAGTGAAAGAGGAGAGTGAAAAGGTTGGCTTGAAGCTCAACATTCACAAAACAAAGATCATGGCATCTGGTCCCATCACTTCATGGGAAATAGATGGGAAAACAGTGGAAACAGTGTCAGACTTTATTTTGGGGGGGCTCCAAAATCACTGCAGATGCTGATTGCAGCCATGAAATTAAAAGACGCTTACTCCTTGGAAGGAAAGTTATGACCAACCTAGATAGTATATTAAAAAGCAGAGACATTACTTTGCCAACAAAGGTCCGTCTAGTCAAGGCAATGGTTTTTCCCGTGGTCATGTATGGATGTGAGAGTTGGACTGTGAAGAAGGCTGATCGCCGAAGAATTGATGCTTTTGAACTGTGGTGTTGGAGAAGACTCTTGAGAGTCCCTTGGACTGCAAGGAGATTCAACCAGTCCATTCTAAAGGAGATCAATCCTGGGTGTTCACTGGAAGGACTGATGCTACAGCTGAAACTCCAATACTTTGGCCACCTCATGTGACAAGTTGACTCACTGGAAAAGACTCTGATGCTGGAAAATGTTGGGGGCGGGAGGAGAAGGGGACGACCGAGAATGAGATGGCTGGATGGCATCACCGGCTCTGTGGACATGAGTTTGAGTGAACTCCGGGAGTTGGTGATGGACAGGGAGGCCTGGCGTGCTGTGATTCATGGGGTCGCAGAGAGTTGGACACGACTGGGCGACTGAACTGAACTAAACTGAACTGAAAGGCCAATAGGGTTCATCAGGAAAATACCTCCACCCATGGCTGATTCATGTCAATATATGGCAAAAACCACTACACTATTGTAAAGTAATTAGCCTCCAATTAAAATAAATAAATAAGTTAAAAATACCATAATAGCTCATCTCACTGTTTTGTTGTTGTTGTTATTGTTACTTGTTTCTACTGATTTTTATTCTTAAAAAAATTTTATTTTATATTGCAGTATAGCCAATTAACAATGCTATGATAGTTCCAGGTGCAGAGCAGAGCAACTCAACCATACATATATATACTTGTATCCATTCTCCCTCAACCTCTTCTCTCATCCAGGCTGCCATGTAACATTGAGCAGAGTCCCCTGTGCTATACAGTAGGTCCTTGTTGGCTATCCATTTTAAATATTGTTTATTCACTAGGTCATGTCTAACTCTTTTGCCATCCATGGACAGTAGCCCGCCAGGCTCCTCTGTCCATCAGATTTCTCAGGCAAGAATATTGGAATGGGTTGCCATTTCCTTCTCCAGGAGATCTTCCTGATCCAGGAATCAAACCTGAGTCTCCTGCATTGGCAGGCAGATTCTTTACCACTGAGCCACCAGGGAAGCCCATTTTAAATATAGCAGTGTGTAAATATCGATTTCAAACTCCCTACACTATTGGTGGAAATGTAAAATGGTACAGCCACTATGGAGAACAGTATGGAGGTTACTTTAAAAAAATAAAAATACAGTTGCCATATGATGCTGCAATCCCACTCCTGGGCATATATCCAGGGGAAAACATGGCCTGAAAAGATACACGCACCCCAATGTTCATCGTAGCACTATTTACCATAGCCAAGACATGGAAGCAACCTAAATGTCCATTGACAGAGGAATGGATAAAGAAGATGTGTACATATATACAATGTTTTGGGGTTTTTTTTTCTTTTATTGGGTTTTTTTTTTCAGTGCTACACAGCTTGCAGAAACTTAGTTCTCTTACCAGGGATTGAACTCAGGTCCTCAGCAGTGAAAGCACAAGGTCCTAATCACTGGAATACCAGGAAATCCCCTCATTTACTGTTTTTTACATCACTAATCTGACACACATACATCAGGAGAATGTTAACAATACAGTATAACCAGATTTCAGAAAGATATTTATTGAAATCTAAAGCCATAGCTTTATCATCAAGATGGAAATATGGGAACTGGGCAATAATTTAGTTGGGCACATTCTGATATTCTAAAGCAATCATGCCCATTGAGATCAATTAATAAGACACACATAGGCAGTTAATGTTTTAAATTCAAAGATCCAAAACCAGGATTTTTGTCTTCCAACACCAACTCTTCTTCCTCATTCGTGACATCTGTCAAGAATATTATATTTTCACAGACATCCAGGTATGAAAACTCTGAAATTCCGTGACTTCTTCCTTCTCCGTTATTCTCTTCATTGACTCAATTTCCAAGTCACGAAGACTATAGCTCTTATGACCTCTCACATTCATCCCTTTGCTTTCATTCCTTGGCCTTAGGCACTATTTCTTCAAATCAACTCCGTGTCATGGCCTGCCCAGTGTTGTTCATACATTAATCCATCCCACACCATTCACATTGACCTGCCATGCCAATCCAAATCATTGGCTTGCTAGCCAGGGCCTCTTCAGTGGGGTCCTTCATTTATGCTCCTCATCTTACCCTTTGCCCATGTGTCCCACCCCCTAATGACTCAGCCGGTAAAGAATCCCCCTGCAATGCGGGAGACCTGGTTTCCATCCCTGGGTTGGGAAGATCCCCTAGAGAAGGGAACAGCTACCCACTCCAGTATTCTGGCCTGGAGAATTCCATGGACTGTATAGTCCATGGGGTCGCAAAGAGGCGGACATGACTGAGTGACTTTCACTCACTCACTCCCACCCCTGGGATTAAACAAATCAAAGTACTGCTCTTACTGTGCTTCCTGCTGGCTGTTGGCTACCTTGCAGATTTCTTCAACCCTGAGTCACACATTTAAAAATAAGAAAAAATTTTCAACGTTTCTGAAATTAGGAAGCACCTTATATTCAAGACTATACAAAACTGTCAGGCTCAGAATTAAGGCAGAAGTGATGATAGGCTCCTTGCTGCCTGTGACTGAGAATTTCGCAATGTGTAAAAGGGATTGGTTCATCTAATTGTCATTGCAGCTGTATATTAACTTTGGATACCTCATTTTTACTTAAAATGAGGCAGCATATGCTATAAACTGCTCTGGATGCTTGAGGCAAAAGAGGGGAAGATCTCTGCCCTGGTGGAGCATATGTCATGAAGAACTGTTGCCAGGTTCTGAAGACTCTATCTGTCACAGGATCTGGTAGACTTTTAAGAGAAGATCTTTAACTTCTAGTGACAAATAACTCAATTAGGGGGAAAAGTGAAATTATGGTTCCACCAAATAAGTCATGAAAGCCCAATCTGTTATATTTTGCATGACAGAAATCATTTGAAGACAGTAACCTGTGTTTTGTTACCCTTGTCCTTTCCTCTTTCTTCCCCTCCCACCCCTTACCAGTTGAAACAGAGAGTTAGTCCCTTTCTCATTTGCTCGGAGGGAGAATATGGCAGGGAAGAAAGCAAATATGGCCTAAAAGAGAGGGAATCTTGGCTCTACTTCCTGGTGGTACTAGGAACAAAAGGGTAAAGTGAAAAAGTGAAACTGTCAGCCGCTCAGTTGTATTCGACTCTTTGTGTCCGCTTGAACTGTAGCCTGCCAGGCTCCTCTGTCCATGGAATTCTCCAGGCAAGAATGGGTAGCCATACCCTTCTCTAAGGGATCATCCTGACTCAGGGATTGAACCCGAGTAAGGGAGTGGCAAAATTCCAGAAAGAAAATGGTCTACATGCAATAAATGCTGGAGAGGGTGTGGAGAAAAGGGAACCCTCTTACACTGTTGGTGGGAATGCAAACTAGTGCAGCCACTATGGAGAACAGTGTGGAGATTCCTCAAAAAACTGGAAATAGAACTGCCATGCTGCTGCTGCTGCTAAGTCACTTCAGTCGTATCCGACTCTGTGTGACCCCTTAGACGGAAGCCCACCAGGCTCCCCCGTCCCTGGGATTCTCCAGGCAAGAACACTGGAGTGGGTTGCCATTTCCTTCTCCAATGTGTGAAAGTGTAAAGTGAAAGTGAAGTCGCTCAGTTGTGTCCGACCCTTAGCCATATGATCCAGAAGAGAAGGGAAGAACTCAAGAAATAACCATGATAACTTTTTCTAGCAATCCAGAATGGAAAGCTCAAAGTAGAAATCAGGTTGAATTATAAAATGTAAAGTTATATGTCTTCACATCTTAACATATAGACTGAAAATCTTACCTGCTATACTTGCCATGTCACTGAATTAAATGTACGAAAGAGACTGAGAATCATGTGAACATTATGAAAAGCAGTGAGTCCATGAAAACAGCAACTCAGGAAAATGTTCAGACTCCAAATGTGAAAAACACTTTCAAAATTTGGTCAGGATTCGTAAAAGGGAAGTAGCAGATACTTAAAGTTATATGGCAAATCTCGATCATTTTTAAATGGATACTTGATATCATGTTTCTTATATTTTTCCTCTAAAAAGTTGCTACTTCAATTGATAGTAGATATTACAATCCATGGCATTTTTGAAGTGAGGGAAAAAAATCTGTTTTTCATCATTCTGAGGAATTTCTGCTGTCAAAATCCTACCCATCAGCAACCAAAGTGTCAAAAACAAGGGATTTGTTAAATAATTGTGCTATACCTATATAGTGGAATAGAGTATGGTCTCATAGAAGAATATTTAATGAATGAGAAAATGTTAAAGTTAAGTAAATTTTTAAAAACCTCTGCGTGTGTGTGTGTGTGATATCTATAGGTCTGCTTCCAAAGTGTCTCTCAAGACCTCCAACCTTTAATGTTATCTTTTAGTCTAATAGGCAAATGGCACACCTGAAATGTCATCTCATATACCTCTTACGGGAGGTCTACCAGTACTAGGTTGATCAATCATTTGAGTTTTCCCAAGATTAATGGGTTACCTGAGATTTCAGGACTAATATCAGGACAGCCCTGGGCACACTGGAACAGCTGGTAACTCTAATCAGTGCCTGATATCAGGAGCTGAATCAAGCCCCTGGTGTAGCAAGCTGCTGCTGTACTATCCATGACCAACTTTCCTGAACTCTTGGCCCCCCTGTTGCTGATACCATCTGCAGGACCTAAACTAAAGCCTTGACGCAACAGTAAGTACAATACGAATGTGCGCTCAGTTGCTCATGTCTTTGCGACCCCGTGGACTGTAGCCCTTCAGGCTCCTCTGTCCATGGGATTATCCCAGCAAGAATACTGGAGTGGGTAGCCATTCCCTTCTCTAGAGGATCTTCCCCATCCAAGGATCAAACCCATGTCTCCTGCATTGCAGGTGGATTCTTTACCACTGAGCCACCAGAGAAACCTGGTGTAATATATGTTTTGTTAAATCACATTGAATCTAGAACATCATTTCTAGCACTTTCTCCAGGGATCTGTATTTAGCCCTGTTCCATTTTTTGGTATTTCTGTACTTTTTATAAATGCAAAAGACCTTGTTAAGATGAAAGACAAGTTACCACCTGGGACAAAATATTTGCAAGCCACCTAACCAACACAGAACTAGTGTCTAGAATATATAAAGAATTCTCACAACTTCACAACAACAGAAAAAACAAAAATGACATTTCATTGAGGAGGATATACAGTTAGCTAATAAGCACATGCATAACCATCAGAGAACTGCCCTCACCCTGCTCTTCCTACCAATCTTTAGTAAAACTCCCCAGTTCTTCAGAGGCCATCCCCAGCCTCCTCTTGTCTCCCTTTTCCCCTCTCTCAACCCAAGCCTGCCTTAATTAGCATGGCCATCTACCTCATGCTCTGGACCTTATCTTAGTGTCAGGAGGAAGGCCATCCTGGAGCATCCAGTCCCACCAAGTCAGCCTGGCCACTAAGAAGGGAGTAAAAGTCACTCAGTTATGTCCAACTCTTTGCAACCCCATGGACTATACAGTCCATGGAATTCTCCAGGCCAGGATACTGGAGTGGGTTGACATACTCTTTGCCAGGGAATCTTCCCAACCCAGGGATTGAACTGCACTGCAGGCAGATTCTTTACCAGCTGAGCCACCAGGGAAGCCCAAGAACACTGGAGTAAGTAGCCTATCCCTTCTCCAGTGGATCTTCCCTACCCAGGAATTGAACGGGGCTCTCCTGCATTGCAGGCGGATTCTTTACCAACTGAGCTAAAGGAAAAGGGATTTTCAGGTAAGTGGGGAGAAGGGTAGACACAGCTGGGTACAGCCACAAGGATCTTTCTGGTGCTTTCCCCATCACACCAGAGGCCATCAGGTCCTTTCCCCTCTTTTCTTCTCAGATAGGCAAGAGGAGCTGAAGCATAAACTCTATTGAATTTTTCTGTTTCCTAAGCCAGGGGTCCCCAACCCTTAGCCATTGACCAGAACTGGTCCACGGCCTGTTAGGATCTGGGCCGCACAGCAGGAGGTGAGCAGCGGGTGAGCGAGCCAAGCATCACCCATATTTACAGCTACTCCCCATCACTCTTGTCACTGCCTAAGCTTGGAAAACAAGCTCAGGGCTCCCATTACAGTGAGCTGTATAATTATTTCATTATATAGCACAATGTAATACTAATAGAAATAAACTGCGCAATAAATGTGATGTGCTCGAATCATCCCCAAACCATCCCCCGACACCCATTGTCCACGGGAAATTTGTCTTCCACGAAACAGTCCCTGGTGCCAAAAAGTTTGGGGACCCCTGCCCTAGGCGGTAAAAAGGCTTCACCTTTCAAATCAAAATGTGCTGCTTAATGGCTGGTGAACTGACTTCTAGTTCTTTCACAGCCAAATATGGCTGGTGAAGGGGCAGGCTGCATTATCCATGGCAGGGGGCCGGGGAGGGGTTGGGGTGTGTGTGTGTGTGTGTGTGTGTGTGTGATCCATAGGGACAGATACACCCAGAATTAAAACAGTGGAGGGTGGAGGCCTTCAGGATCCTTTAAAACTCCCAGGTGGAAACCAGGTCGGACATACATCCTGCCTGGACCTTTCCTGCACAGCCAGGATATCCTGTGTTTGTCAAAAGAACTGCATAGGGAGGCCCTGGCCATTGTCCATCCCGAAATCTGCCCTTCAGCCCCTCCCCAGCCTGTAGCAGCCGCCCGGGGGCAGAGGAAGAGTAACTCTGGAAACGGTTTTATCAGCATCCTCCACGGACTTCCTCACCTCCTCCCCAGCCTCATTAGCTCCAAGGTCCTTAGCATCCTCCAGTAGAAACCTGTGAAGCTGGGATGGGGTCAGCGCCCTAAAGCCAGCCCCTTTTCTTTTGCCAAGACTTGCCTCTGCGCAGCCCTAAGTGGGTGCAGCTGGAATCCTGAGCCTGCGATGGAGCCCCGGCTGGGGCCCAAAGCTGCCACCCTCCACCTGGGCTGGCCGTTCTTGCTGCTGTGGGTCTCCGGCCTGAGCTACTCTGTCTCCTCGCCAACTTCTCCCTCTCCTTCTCCGGTGTCCCGAGTCCGAACGAGCTACAATTTGGGAAGGACTTTCCTCGGTCTTGATAAATGTAACGCCTGCATCGGGACATCTATTTGCAAGAAGTTCTTTAAAGAAGAAATAAGGTCAGAATCTCAGTTGGATAACTCTGAGGGGCAAAATGTTGTTCCCTTCATGCGATGAGGTCCAGGAATTTCTTGAAAACAAGTCAGGGTGCAGTTTTTGTGTGCGAGCTGAAGCAAAGTCATTTAATTATAGTGGTAATGGGTTAAGGTTGGGATGGAGAGGAGGGAAGGTGTGAAGCCTAATTCCAGCTCTAAATGCTAAATCCAACATTCCCTTTGGAAGTGGGAGTGTAAAGTTTTAAAGTTTTCTTTTCCGTGAATGAAGTAGCCCGGGACTATTGAGTTTACCAAGTTCATTTCTCATAGTAGCAGGGAAATAAAATTTATAGAAAGCTTACTATGTGACGAATGTTTTTAAGCTACTGTTATTTTAGCCTCAAAACAATCCTGGGAGTTAGCGATTCACACCCATGATTCAGATAGTGAACAGAAACCTAGCAAGGCTCAGTGACTGGCTCAAGGTCACCACCTAACAAGTGGCATATCTGGGACTCAAACCAAAGCAGTTTGCTCCAAAGTTTCTGAATGAGTTTTCTGTTGTGAGCTGTTGCCTTGATCAGACGAAAACCTAAGTTTAATAAATCTCATGCACATGGCTCTCCCCAGAGAACGGTACCATGCTCTGGAATTCAACCCTGTCAACTCATGTTCAATGAACCTTTACTATGGCCAAGGCCTAGGACGTGCTATAATGACATTGCTATAACTCTGGTCCTTGCCCTCCCAGGGGGTTCAGGAGGTAGGGAACAGTGTTACAAATAGCAGTAAGGCCTGATCTGATGCAGGCCAGAAGTGAAGTGTAAAGGGCCTTGGGGAACTCCAGGGAAAGAATATTAATTCCAAATGGGGACTAGAGAAGGGCTTCTGAGCACAGCCATGAAGGATGATGTGCTGAAATTAAGTGGGAGGAGAGCAGCTTAAGGTAGAAGGATCAGCTCAAGCAAAGGCCCGGAGGTGTGCCTTCGTGGCTGGAGCATGGGGCCCTTGTGGAGGTATGGCACAAGGAGGAGGTTGCAAGGGGCAGGGGGCCCTGAATGCCATACCAAGGAATTGGGACCCTAACCTGTGAGCCAGTGGTCTCCAGCCTTTTCAATACCAAAGGCCCTTTGTAATAGACCTCTTCTCTTATGCTCTCCCCCAAGGCTCTGCCCCTGCCTTGTAAGATTTGGTGACCAGGCAGAAGGCATTAACTGAAAATAATTTTATGTTCAATCTATATTAACCAAAACTTGAGTATTCCATGAAGTTACTAAACAGAAATAACAAACAGAAAATACCAATAAAAATGTTGAACTTCTTTTGTGAGATGGCCGATATCACAGGGAGTTGAAATGAACTTTTCCTAGTAGACTGTTTTTTAAACATTTTTATTGGAGTGCAGCTGATTTACAATATAATGTTAGTTTCAGGCATATAGAAAAGTGAATCCGTTATCTATACACATACATTCATTCTTTTTTAGATTCTTTTCCCATATAGGTTATTACAGAACACTGAGTAGAGTTCTTTGTGCTACACAGCAGATCCTCATTAGTGATCTATTTTATATATGGTAGTGCATATATATGGGTTTCCCAGGTGGCTCAGTGGTAAAGAAAATGCCTGCCAAGCAGGAGACACAGGAGATGCAGTTTCGAGCCCTCCACTGGAAAGATTCCCTGGAGGAGGAAATGGAAACCCACTCCAGTATTCTTGCTTGGAAAAATCCCATGGACAGAGGAGCCTGGCGGGCTATAGTCCATGGGGTCTCAAAGAGTCAGACACGACTGAGCGCACACACACACATGTGTGTGTTGTGTATATACATATCCTATTATCATTTTTAAGGCATTTTGAATGTTGAAAAATTGAAAGACTTTCTTCCACTTGCAGGAGTTGTGTAGCAGGAAATGGTGAGGGTGTTACATAGGGTAGGGACAAGATGAGGCCAGTATTTTGCAAAGATCTTCTGGAAAGCAGTGTGCAGAATGACCAGGTGATGCAGACCAGTTCTCCTCATCCAAGAGAAAGATCATTGAGAACAAAGCCAGGCAGGAAGGATGCAAGTCAATTTAGCTGGAGACTTATTTTGTTGATCAACTCAGTGTGAGAGGAAAGAAAGATGGAGATGTGGAAAATGAACTCAAGAATTCCCACCTAAGAAATGGGATGAATAAAACCAGTAACACAGGGGAAGTGGGTGGGACTGATTCCTTCGAAAAAGAAGGCATTGAAAATATGGACATATTTTAAGATAGGAGGGAGGGAAATTAAGGGATTCACCTGAGGAAGAGCTCCAGATTCACCTCCTCCTCCAGATAAGTAAGCAAGAATATATGAATCTTACAGTCGACTCTTCACCAAGTGGAAAGAAATGAGGCTTTTCTCATCAGGCAAGTAATGGCCAAATTCAGGAAGCATTTCCCCAAATAGGTTTGTGTTCCAGTTTGAGTTCAGGATATTACTTCAGCTCCCTCAGAATTCATTTTCCACATGTGCCTGCCTGAAAGGGAAGTGTGCAGATCCAAGCAGGAAATCACCAGGCAGGGCAGGTTGGGGTCTGGAACGCTTCACGTTGAGAAGTCACATTCTCAATGCAAGGAAACTGAGGCCAGTGAATGGGTCTGGAAATGTAGACTTGTTTATAGTCCTTTTCTCTACATTGTAAATAGTTATTTCCGTATTTTAAAACGGATATATCTTTATTTTAGAATCTCCAGGAAATATCGATTAAAGAAAACACAAAGATCTCAGACAATTCCTCACCAAGGATCACCGCTTCATTAACATTTTGGTGTATGACCCTTACTACCTTTTTGCTAAGTGTGGATTAAAATTTTTTCAACAAAAATGTGAGCATATTATGCACTCTTTTGGAAACTTTTATTTAACAATATATCGGGAAAATTTTTCCACATTAACTATTCCCCACAATTTGATTTTTAGCAGTTTCATGGTATTCAATTGTATCAGTCAATCCTAACATATTTAACTAAATCACTGTGGTGGGACAACTAGGGTTTTTTGCACTTTATGTTATTAAAAACAGTGCTATGTTGAACCTCCTTGTGGTTAGACTTTTATGCATGTCAGTAATTAATTCCTATAACAAATTCTAAAAGGTAAAATTTCTGAGTCAAAAAATATAGTGAATTTTTAGAATTTTGAGACATATATGTATATATATATAAAAGGAGACTTCTTCTTATAGAGTTTACTTCTTGCACACTCAGAAATGTTTACTATTACTATTATTTTTGCTTTGTATATTCTGAGTTGAGCCCTTTTTTCAGACTTCTTGGCCTTTTGTATTTCTTCTTTGCTAAATGGTCTGCAAATTCATGCTGCTGCTGCTAAGTCACTTCAGTCGTGTCCGACTCTGTGCGACCCCATAGACGGAAGCCCACCAGGCTCCCCCATCGCTGGGATTCTCCAGGCAAGAACACTGGAGTAGGTTGCCATTTCCTTCTCCAATGATAAAGGACTAAGTAACAGCAAAGTGGTTCAGAGTACAAGCTCTGGACCCTTGAAAGCTACTTCCTCCAGTTCTTGGCTGTGTGACTTGGAGTAAAGCACTTAACAGTTCTGTGCCTCAGTTTCCTTATCTACATGATAACAGCAACACTGACCTCACAGGTTTGTTGAAAGGTATAACTGAATTATGGCACACAAAGTGTTTAGCAAAGTGATTGCTAAAGTGATTCATAAATGTGTATTTCTATTATTGTTATCTAAAAGAGCCACCTGGTTGTAGACCCTTAGTTACAGGCCCTTGGGGAGAAGTGGTTTGAATCCGCATGAACAAGAGCAGCTATGGGAAACAGACAGGCCTGCCTCAAGGCCCTAGGCCCTTCCTTATCCTCCCATGATTATCCTATCAATTCCCATGATTGTCCTAAAAATGCCAGTAAAATTGATTCCTTGCAAGTTTTTGGCATTTGGTCTTTTTAAACAGATTTGTGGCAATGTCCTGGAACAGAATTCTTTGTGCCTATTTCCATTGAAGTTTGAACAGTCCAGTATGGCAGAAGGTATTGACTGACAGTTTCTTAGAGCATCTTCTTAGAAAAGTTTGCAGTCTCTTAGAGTAACTGTGTCATATAAGTGAGAAAAAAAATACAATGCAGGGTGTGGAGCTAGTTCCTCGAAAACTCACTATCATGAGCTGGCCCAGTAATGCCCAATAATAAGAATTTAAAGAATAAATGAAGAATTTAAAGATTCTTATTGAAATTAAATTAAAAATGAGGTCCTTCTGTGTAACACAGAGAACTATACTCAATATCCTGTGATAAACCATAATGGAAAAGAATATGGGAAAGTATGTATATATACATGTAACTGAATCACTTTGCTATACAGTAGAAATTAGCACAACATTATAACTCAACTATACTTCAATAAAATAATAATTTTTTAAAAAAAAGAAATTAAATATATAACATAAACACCTAATTTTCATTTGCAGTATAACCCTCAATAATAATGAAGATTCACAATGTTTTTAGTGATTTTTCATACATGAATGAGAAGAAGATTTAGCGTTCTTTCCCGATGGAAATGTTGGCACACAGCTAGAAAGATGACTGGAGAAACGGGTCACTGTGGGGTGGGTAGAAAATCAGCAAATGGTAATAGGCCAGTGTCTCTCCCCTGGGGAGCATCTAGCACTATTGTGTGGAATCACACACCTCCTGGATCCCAGATAGCTTTGAGTCTGCTAACCCTTTAACAGCCACTGTTCCCTGACACTTGGCTGGGACCACTAACTTAAATCTCTGGACTGAAAGAAAAATTGATGGGGCCGTTTGGGGTTGGATATGAAGTGGGTAGTGCTCTCCCCAGTGCAGGACAATAAGCTTCTTCAAGAACTATGGTTTCAGATCTTCTCTGGTGGTCCAGTGGTTAAGACCCTGCACTCCCAATGCAAGGGGCCAGAGAATTAGATTCCGCATGCCGCAACTAGAACCAGGGTAGCAAAGGAGAAAGATCATGGGTTTTGCTGACAGAGAGCCCTGGGTTTGCACCCCTGCTTAGCCACATATTATCTGACCTTGGGCAAGGCACTTAAGCTCTGTAAGCCTGCTTCCCCATCTGTAAAGTGGGGATGGGACATGAGGAGAATCAAAGGTACCAACATGTGTAAAACTGCTGCCTTCACAGAAAGCTAGTTAAGTGAAGAAGATAAAGTTTGTGTCCGGTATGCAGATCCCTCACCTTTTCTGACATCACATATAAATTTCCTTAAGCGTGAGAAAACAAAAATAGTCTTTTGACAGAAAGAGCCTGGAGCACCCCAGTCTAAGGAGAAGAAATGGATCCGAACAGACATGGGCCCCTATGTCCCTGTCCCCGGGCTCTGCTGGCTCTGGCAGTGTGACTGGTCCCTGCCTAGTTCCTTCTCTCCAGCTCCCAGGCTGATCTGAAAGTGGCTGATCCTTTTTCAGGTTTGACAACAGGCTGGCCTTACCCCTCGGACCACCTCTTGACGACTTGCCTTCTTACTCTGCAAATTACTCAGATGATTTCAAAACCTGGCGCCCAGTGGAGATCTCAAGGCTGGTCAGCAAACAGCAAAACAAGATCTCAGACAGGAGAATCTGTGCCTCCGCAGCTGCCCCCAAGACCTGCAGTATTGAGCGTGTCCTGCGGAAGACAGGGAGGTTCCAGAAATGGCTGCAGGCCAAGCGACTCACACCAGACCTGGTGCGGGTGAGTGTCCTGGCTGTGGGGGACAGGAGAACGGAGAGTACCATTGCCAGCTCACATCTCAGTTTGTCTGGGCAAAAGGAATTGTAGTTTGTCTAAAGTGGAACAAAACAGTGTCATGAAACAATGTGGCTTGTGACAAGACAGGAACTAAAGAGGTTTCCTGGTGGCTCAGAAAGTAAAGAGTCTGACTGCAGTGCAGGAGACCCAGGATTAATCCCTGGGTCAGGAAGATCCACTGGAGAAGGAAATGGTAACCACTCCAGTATTCTTGCCTGGAAAATCCCATGGACAGAGGAGACTGGCAGACTACAGTCCATGGGGTCACAAAGAGTCAGACACGATTTAGCAACTTCACAAAGTGGTTTAGTTGTAGGGACTCCTCTCATTGTCATTCTCCATTCTCTCTGATGTGACCCTGAGGGACTCTTGGGAAAGAGTTCCTAGCTGCCATCTCTGGTCTGAACATCTGACGGGATGACCCTCACCAACCTTGCCCCCTCCCCCAAAAGGGCTTAGCTCGCCTACAATGTTTGCTAACCCCTAAACTGTCACTGTTCTTTTTTTGGAATATTCATAACGATTTTATTTTTAATTGAAGGATAATTGCTTTACAATATTGCATTGGTTTCTGCCATACATCAACATGAATTAGCCACAGGTATACCTATGTTCCCTCCCTCTTGAACCTCCCTCCCACCTCCCATCCTTTCCCACCCCTCTAGGTTGTTACAGAGCCCTGATTTGAGTTCCATGAGTCATACAGCAAATTTCCATTGTCTATCTTACATATGGTAGTGTATAAGCTTCCATGATAACTCTTTCCATTCATCTTACCTTCTCTTTCCTTCCCCTGCCCATGTCCATCAGTCTATTCTCTATACTCCATGTGACTGTCTTAGAAGCTTCCATATACATCCTCTTTCATGATCCAGAGACTCTACTTTGAAAATCAGCTTCCTTTTTCATCTCCCACCATAAAGAAGAACCAAACCTAAGTCACTGCGAAAGCAGACTCCAGTCACGCAGCTTCCTCCTCCCATTTGAGAGTTCCCACCCACTCCCACGAGTAGGCTGCCTTCAGAGCTTTGGTACATTGCCGGTGACATCTTACCCTGGGTTTGTCCCCTCCTGCACTGTTATTGCTGGTATCATCTGATTTTTATCCAAACCAACATAGTCATGTACCTCCACGCACATCCAGCCCAGCCCCTTAGGGCAGACAATGCCACCTCAAAAGATTGAGGAGCCACTCACCTTTAGCAAACATGAGAAAGAAGAACTCACCTCAATCTTCCTGCCATGATGAGGCTGGAGGATTTGGCACCACTCAGGGTCGTGCCAAGATTGTTTCTCGAACTCCCCAGACCACTAGCTCCTTCAAATGGGCACATAAGGCTGCCCAGGTAATTTTTGAGCACTAACAGACATTCCCTTTGGTGTGTTCAAGATGAGTCACCCAGAACAAAGCAGAATCGCTGACCCCTAGATATCTTAACCACGTGGCAGGACCATGAGACTTTGCCTTATGGTTGTGTGGAAACTGCTTAGAAATCAAGAGGAATCAAGCTGCTGGTAACATGGCCATCATCTGACACTGAACTTTACACGTGGTCCTTTTGTACTCTGTGCTTTACAAATCTTACTGGCCTGGAATGGGGAGAAAATAATCCAGAGGAAGTCAAGCTATTCCCAGGCTGGGGAGGTGGTAGCAGGACCCAGCCTAAGGGTCTTGGAGTTGGTGTGGGAGATAGGAATTGGCGACTCAGGTGGGAAGAACCTTATGGGAGCTACTCGACACTGGGCAGAAACAGAAAGCAGAGGACAGATATCAAAGCCCACACCATGGCACACACCCTAAGTGTAATGGCCTTGTGCCTCCTTGTGCACCTGCAGACACACCCTCTGCCTGCAGACACACCCTCCCTGCAGTGGCCTGGGCTACCCACCATCTGTCATTCTCAGGCTGGCCACATGGAAAGGACTAATACGAGACCTCCTGGGCTTTGCCTCAAATATGTTCTCAGGAACAAATAGGAGTCCCCAGGAAGAGTAAAACAAGATACACAAGGAATTGTTTCAGAACCCCTTGAAAATCCCATCACTTCTTCCTGCTCTCATTGTTGTCTGTTCCCTTGCTGACAGGCACAGTTCTCCCAAGTCACCGGCCCCAGACTATCTCCACCTGGGACCTGGACCATGTACCAAAGGATAGAACTTCCTGGTGCATAAGATACATTTGGGAGTCCACAGAAAGTGACTAAACTGGTCTTGGGCTTTGAACTAAGGAAGATTCCCTCTTTTCATTTCTAGACACTTCATAATGCAGTGGAGATTATCCTAGGGGGCCTAGAAAGTCCAGAGCAACCTGCCAGGTACATCTAGTGTCACCTACCTTGATGAGTACAGATGCTGTGGTAAAAGCAGAAGATCTCTGGGGACTGGAAACTGTGGTTGAGTCCTGAAAGTAAAAGTGTTAGTTGCTCAGTTGGGTCCAACTCTTTGCAACTCCACAGACTATAGCCCACTAGGCTCCTCTGTCCATGGAAGTGTTCAGGCAAGAATACTGGAATGGGTTGCCATTTCCTTCTCTAGGGGATCTTCCCCACCTAGGGGTCAAACCCACATCTCTTACATCTCCTGCATTGGCAGGTGGGTTCTTTACCATTATCCCCACCTTGGAAGCCCATCCATATTGTAGTCATTGCCACAGGCTGAGAGGAGAAGAGAATTAAGAGTGACTCTTTAATAGATACACGGTATCTCTTGGGCTGATGAAAATTTCTGGAGTTAGATAGTGGTGATGTTTGTACAACTAAAACCAACTGAATTGTTCACCTTAAAGTGGTCCAAATGATGGATTTTGTGTGATACAAATTTTACCTTAATAAAAAAAGGAAGAATAAGCCATTAAAAAAACTTCACCAATCCTCTGACTCCATTCCCTTAGAGCCCTGACAGGTGACATTAATAATTTAATTCATGCCAGGATATTAACAGCTAATAGCATTTCACTGTAGCCCTCTGGGAAACCAGTTGTATGTAAAGTCAATATTATGATGCTCCCACTAGCCCATGCCATGACAATCTCAGACCTTCCTAATACCTCCCTGCATTATTTCCCCCACACAATCCAGATGTGGCCCTGGAATTCTCCTCAATAGTGTTCCATGCAAGCAGCCTCTGTCATGATTTCAGCTGGACTATGAGGGGACATCTATGTAACTGCCGATTCATCCCAGACTTGGCCTCTTTTTCTGATACTTGGTCAGACTTGAAGTCCTGATTTTTAATTTAGAAATTATAGTATTTCTCTTTTTCACATAGGAGTTTCAGGAGTCAAGTGGAGAGAGATTGTAGAATGGATGGTAGGGAGACTTGCCTCATCCTTCAACTCTATATTAAATGGCCTGATGACAACTCTGCCTATTGGCAAGGTCATTCGGCACATGGCTTCAGTGTGCTTTCTCTGAATTCCTCAAGAGCCACTTTCCACCAGGTATCTAGGCCAGGACCCTCAAGTGTGCATATTTGAGTGTGGATGTGCTGATGTGTGTTTGGAGGAGACAAAAGGAGCCACAAGAAACTGATGGGTTGGCTCAGAAAACTAGCAAGGCAGGCAAGGAAGGAGAAACAAAGAAATAAAAGAAAATTGAAGGCAGGAGGGATCTGACTGGTGCAGGGCCCTCAGAACCTGGACTGTTGGCATTGCTTAGAAAAGTCAACTTGGATGAAAACATCCAGTGCTCACCATCAGATGCCAAGTGCAATTTTGTATTAATACCAAGAACCCTCTCTTGAGCCATAGACAATACACTGCAGCTAAGGGCTGCCAAGGAGGCTGGACTGGACCAGGAATCAGCAAAAGGGTGAAACAATGCAACATGTGTGGGTGTGTGTCTGTGGCACTTACGCTAATAAAACCATGACTTTTCTCCTCCAAAACCTGCATTGTTCTGACGGGAATATCCCACAGCCTAAATTACTAGCCTACAAATAGAGCCATGGCCAAGGACAGCACCCAGAGTTTATCATGATGTGCTTGTTCACAAAACCACAAAGAAGGCTTCCTCTGCTGTCACGCCAAGCACCAGGAAACAACCACCCTCAAGCACGTGACTAATCAGAGGAAAACACAGTTCCTCCATCAGGTCCGCCTCCCCTCGACTGCCATCCACTCTGGACATTGTTCTATATGCTAACCCTGTTTCTTGTCAGGTTGGAAGTGGAGTTTTTTTCTCCCACTAGATGGTGGTACAGAGTGTTCAGGAAGCTTTGTTTAAAGCAAGATGCCTGGCAATTTTACTTCCCTGATCTCAATTCCTTTCTTTTACATAAATACAATAAGAGATGGGTTTCCCAGGTTGCGCTAGTGGTAAACAACCTGCCTGCAGATGTAGGAGACGCAAGAGGCACAGGGGGTTCAGTCAGTAAAGACTCTGCCTGCAGTGCAGGAGACCCAAGTTCAATCTCTGGGTTGGGAAGATCCACTAGAGAAAGAAACAGCAGTATTCTTATCTGGAAGATTCCATGGACAGAGAAGCCTGGTGGGCTGGGGTCGCAAGAGTTGGACACGACTTAGCGACTAAACCACCATACACATACTTTAAGAGAAATAAAGTAACCAAAGTGCGTGTTAACCATTTAATCAGAATATAGTTTTACAGATAACTGCTAAATAAATGATAAAAAATTTTTTGTTTAAATTTTATTAAAAAATATTGAAGGGGTATGTGCAGGACATATCCTAGACCCTAGGAGGGTATAAGGCTGTCTAGACAAGGCCCCTGTGCTATGAGAGATAACACCCCAGTGGGGGAGACAAAGCATATGCGATGAAGCCTGATAACTCAGCAGTGTGTGTATGTGTTATTGGTCAGTCGTGTCCGACTCTTTGCAACCCCATGGACTGTAGCCCACCGGCCTCCTCTGTTCATGGAATTCTCCAGGCAAGAATACTGGAGTGGACTGCCATTGCCTTCTCCAGGGATCTTCCGGACTCATGGATTGAACCCGGGTCTCCCACACTGCAGGCAGATTCTGACATCTGAGCCACCAGGGAAGCCCTGGTGAGCCATAAATAAATAAATATAGCAGTGTGTACATGTCAAAAATAAATAATTTTAAAAAAAAGAAACAGGACTCATAGAGTATCCAACCCATCCTCGAAAAAGACTCCTAAATTATTCTTGATCTCATGAATGAAAAGGAGGCAGTGAAAGGTTTCCCTTGACACAGACAGGTTTGGAAAGAAAAACGGAGGCAAGAGAAGACTCAGGAAAAGCAGACATGAGCTGCCAGTGGCTCCTTCCCCAGGAGTCTCAAATGCAGAATAGGGGCAGTCCCCAAACAAAGCATTACTGAAGCCTGGACAGTCAAAAAGACAGACCATCAGAGCAGACTTCATCTTCCCAGGGTCCTCAGCTTTTCCTGAACTTAGATGTTAGCCAACCAAACCCCTTCTTAAATCAATCAAGCCATCCTTTCTTCTTTCTATGATATCTTTCCTGGCTATCTAGCTATTCCTATCATTATCGCAACCTACTCTGGAGCAAATGCTTTTGATAGAGTGTAGCTTGTCTCAGAGTCCTGGGGATTGGTTATCTACATATTATATAATATATAATCTATAAAGATATTTGCTTGAAAAAATTGGTAGAAGTAATTGATACATGTGTTACATTCTAAAAACCATTTATTAAGCCACAGAAACATTCCATACATTTTAAAAAGTAGAAATGCCAAAGACCAGGTCAAAGAAAGAAGAGCTATTCTGGAATAATTCTGTTAAATGATTCCCCAGTATGACTTTAGATCATCTCTTCCTCTTCTGTTCAGTTCAGTCGCTCAGTCGTGTCCGACTCTCCACGACCCCATGAATCACAGCACGCCAGGCCTCCCTGTCCATCACCAACTCCCGGAGTTCACTCAAACTCATGTCCACAGAGTCGGTGATGCCATCCAGCCATCTCATTCTCCGTCGTCCCCTTCTCCTCCCGCCCCCAACCTTTCCCAGCATCAGAGTCTTTTCCAGTGAGTCAACTCGTCGCATGAGGTGGCCAAAGTATTGCACCTTCCTCTTCTAGAGGCACACAAATCATTCTATTAATACCTTGTCTTAAGAATATTTCCTATCATGCAGTACTTTGCAAAATCTATCCTCTTGCTCCTTTGAATATGAGAATTCTCATGCCTTTTCTGTTTTCCCCTTTCACTGCCTGAGATTCAGCAATATTGTTTGCAAGGCTTCTGTGAATCTTCCAGGTGGGAAGACTCATTTCAATCAATGAAAGCTTCCTTTACACATTCTGGCACCCCATTCCTGTTCACCACTGTTTTGCTCCACCCTTTTCAGATCAAAGGCCAAATACCTGTCAAAGAAGACAGGCAAACGTTATGAACATTGGGCTTTCATTTTGTTATCCACCAAAATTCTCCCCATGGCCCTGGTCTATAGTTTATTTTCACTTAATACTTTGAAAAATAGAGTTCTTTTCTAAGTTTTTCAAAGTATAACCTATGCACTTAAATGTGCATATATAACATGTAGAGCTAGATAAATTTTTACACATGTGTTCATTCCTGTAACCACTGTCCACATCAAGATACTGAACACTTCCAGCCCCTCAGAAGGCTCTTTCATGTCCCTTCCCTAAAAAGACAGCCTCTAGGGTGACCAACCATCTGATTTTCTTGACACTAGACTTGTTTCAGCCCTGAAAGTCTCACATTCTGAGAAACTCCTCAGTTCCAGGAAAAATGGAACAGTCGATCACCCCACCCCTTCCCAACAGTAACCATTCTGAACTAAATCACCATAAATCAGTTTTACCTGGTTTTGAACTTCATTTAAATGGACTCACACAGTACATCCTCAACATGTTTCAAGCTATTTAACCATACTGTTGCATGAATCAGCAGCTTGTTTTTCATTGCAGTAGACTAGTCCATTGTATGATGAAGTCAGTTTATTCATTCTAATGTTGATGAACATCTGTGTTGTATTTAGTTTGGGTTATTGTAAATTAAAACTTCTGCAAACAGTCTTATCTATGTCAGTTGGTGAACACAGGCATACGGAAGGGATATTTTTGGGTTATATTGTGTACCTATGGACAGATTTAGTCAATACCACCCAACCATTTCCCAAAGTAGTTGTACTGATTTCTTCCTATAAGCTATGGAAGACAGAGTTCCATGGTTCCATATCTTCATCACATTTGATATTGTTAGTTTTTCACTTTAGTCATCTTGGTGAGTGTCTACCAATATCTCATTGTGTGAGCTGAATTTGTATTTTTCTCATAACTTACAGTATAAAGATCCTTTTCATATACTTATCGGCTACTCTGATTTCATCTGTTGTAAAGTGTTGGCATATGTTGTTTGTCCATTTTTTTATTGGGTTGTCTGTCTCATTGTGAAAGTTACATTTATATTCTGGATACAAGACTTTTTGTTGGCTATATATATCACAAATATCTTCTCCCAGCCCATGGCTTGCCTTTTTACTGTCCTAATGGTACCTTTTGATAAATTGACATTCTTAATTTAAATGAAGTCCAGTTTATTAATTATTTTAAATGATAATTAATCCCATGGCCACAAAGGTATTCCCCCATTTACTTCTGAAGTTTTCATATATTATCTCTCATACATAGCTCACTAATTTTATGTTCTGCTCTGCCCAGTTTGGGGTTAAATCTAGACAGTAACTTCCTAATTTCAGACACTGTATCTTGTATTTCTAAACGCCAATTTAACTTTTTTTCATAGATTCCAATTCTCTATTGAAATTCTCTCCCTTTCATTATTGCTGTCTGTCTTTTCCTCTATTTTCTTGAAATCTTAATCATAGCTACTTTGACTTCTATACTTGCTAACTTTAATATCTAGATTAACTCTAGTTCTACTTCTGCTTTTATTGGTTGTTTTCTTTTTCTTTGTTTTATTTTTAACTGAGAAGGGTCTTCATTGATGCATGGGCTTTTTTCTAGTTGCAGCAAGTGGAAGCTCCTCTTTGTTGCGGTGCATGGGCTTCTCCTTGCAGTGGACTCTCTTGTTGCAGAGCACAGGCTCTAGGCATTCAGGCTTCAGTAGTTGCAGCATGTGGGCTCAGTAGCTGTAGCTCGAGGGCTTGAGAGTTGCTCTGTGGCATGTGGAATCTTCTCAGACCAGGGATTGAACTCATGTCGCTTGCATTGCAAGGCAGATTCTTAACCACTAGACCACCAGGAAACCCCCTCCTTTTTCTTGATTATCGGGGAAAGGCTACCCACTCTAGTATTCTGGCCTAGCGAATTCCATGGACTATATAATCCATGGGGTCACAAAGAGTTGGACATGACTGAGTGACTTGCACTTTCACCATTGGAATGGGATGGAGGGGAACAGGGTACTGGTGTGTTTCTTACTCTTAAATCTCACAGTCTAATAGAAGTGAAGTATATAATAACTGTAATACAATGAACTAAGTGTGCTTTTTGGGTAATTTTTCATTATATGCTGGATTTTAAGGATAACACATGGAAGAGGCTCTAAATTATGTTATCTTCTCCTAAAGACTACTGAGCTTTGTTCTAGCAGCCAATGAAACTGATCACCTAAATCCAGGGTTTCCCAATCTTGTCACTATTGACTCTTGAGACTGGGAGGATAGGGTGGGGTCTGTTCTGTACATTGTAAGATGTTTAGCAGCATCCACAGCCCTCACCCACTTGGTACCAGTAGCATCACAACTCCCAGCAGTGACAATCCAAATTGTTTCCAGATGCAGTCAAATGTCCCTTGGGGAATAAAATTGCCCCTAGTCAAGAACTGCTGCCGTAATTCTGTAGAGATTGGGTTTGGGACTTTGTTACAGCAGGTCTCTTTCAGTTTCGTCCTTACTCCTAGGACATAGTCCTTGCTGATAGAACATGAGCCTTACTACTAGAATGTGGACTTTTTGAGGTCCAGTCAAAAGACCAGGGTGCCCACTGAGAAGTCTAGCCCCAACTCCCACCTCTCCAGCACCATGCAGCCTGTAAACTCTGCTCAGTGATACAGCCATCTAATGTGGCCCTAGAGTCCCACCCTGCTCCTATGCAGTTTAGGAGTTGGCCAAAGATCTGAAGGAAAACTTTCACATACTTTTTAGGTGTTCCTTCTCTGTAACTTTTCCTGTATAAGACCTTGCCCCCCAGATTCTAGCTACTCAAGTAGCCTCAAATCCTGCTTGCTGGTTCTTCTACCTAGCAGGACCCTGCAGTGCAGCTTGGAAAGTGTCCTCAGGGGAAAAGACAGAGAGACATGGGGCTCAGCTCATATACATCCTTTCTCTCAAGGATCACTGCCTATGTTGGTCATGGTCCAATGCCCACAGTTGTCTTACATATTTTGCCCAGGTGTTAGAGCTATTTCCATCACAAGGGTAAGCCTGATACCACTTACTCTGTCATGGCCAGAACTAGAAATCTCAAAATGATTTCCAGGAGAGGAAAAAGCTAGTGCTATTGCATTCATATATCCAAATCCAAATATAACTATGAAAGCCATCTTCCTTTCTTTTGAAAATCTCACCTTATTCTAAAAAGCTTTGGCAGTTTGGACACTGTTTCAAGGCTGAAGAAAGCCTGGGAAATACCTGTGACTTTCAGCCTAGCACATGTGAAAGGAACCAAGCCAGTTATGGGAGTCAGTGGAGAGTCTGACTTAATAACACAGTTATAGCAGACCAGAAAAGCACTATCTATAGAGTACATGGCATGGAGTTTTTTCTCTTTTCTTTCTTTCTTTTTCTTTCTTTTCTTCTTTCCTTCCTTCTTTCCTCCACCCCGCCTTCTTTCTCTCTTTCATTCTGTTTTTGCCTCTTCAACCAGACAGAGGGCCACTTGAGGTTAGGGACTGCATCTTATTCATCAGTGTCTTCCCTCACACATGTCTGACATGGAGTAGATACTTCATAAATCTTTGGGGAATGAAGGAGTGACCAAATGAGTGAATGAGCAAGACCTCATTCACCAATCATTATTCATGGCTTCAGGGTGACTCTCAACCCACACCTGTGCTAACTCCCCAGTTGACCAACTCTGGAGGCCATCAGATTTCAGAGTCTCGGAAAGTCGAGTCTTTCCCCAAGACAGCATCTTTCCTGGCATGACTCAGGTGTTAACAAGCCTGAAAGTCCCATGGTTCCTACTCCTTGGAATATGTCTCTTGATACAAAAATGTCTACCTCATTTGGGTGAGGAGGGATGGTGACACAGTTATCTATTAGCTTCTCTAGGGTTTGATCTCACCATAGTTATCTTGGAAGAGAGACAGCTGAGGCATTTTGACCCAAAGCATACAAGGCAGAAATAGATGGTGGGCCTCTTGCAGAGAAGGAGGAGGAGTGGTCCCTCCAGAGGCTTGTCTGATAGGCTGGCCCAAGCACTTCTGAGGACAGCACCTCAAAGAGAAGGTAATATACCAAATACATTTAGGATGGTTGGGATCCAGTGAAATATTTCAGTAAGGTTGAAGAAAAGTCACCAAGAGAGAAGCAAAGAAGCCAACGGTGATGTGGTGCCTTTGGAATGTATCAATGTGACCAAGCAAAAGTCGTTCAGTCATGCCCCACTCTCTGAGACTCCATGGTCTGTCCATGGGATTCCCCAGGCAAGAATACTGGAGTGGGTTACCATTCCCTTCTCCAGGGGATCTTCCTGACCCAAGGATTGAACCCGGGGCTCCTGCATTGCAGGCAGATTCTTTACCATCTGAGCCACCACCCAACCCCTATAAGCTGAACTACATTTCCCAGAGATCTCTTCTCTCATGTTTCTGGTTAGAGTAGACTACAGAGATTCTATTAGGAGTTTGAGAGAGTGAAAGGGCAATAGTGGCCATTCTGTGGCTCACACACATTGTTGTCCCGGCTCCCCTCACTGGGGTGAGGCAGCAGCCAGGCCTGCAGCTCTGCTTTCTCTTGGTTCCTCCTTCAGGTTCTCTGACTCCAGGGTAGGGATAGCTCCACACCAAAGGGCCCCAGCTCCTTCAGGTCTCGACACCATCAAACTCAAGGGCAATAAGAACTGACATGGATTTCAGTCCATCCTCATGAGCTCCATCCATCTTGTGCTTATGGATTCAACCTGTCCTTGATCGTCCCCCATTTTGCATCTGTCTTTCCTTTTCAAGTGCCCGCCTATGGACTTCAAGCTCCAGTATCATATAGGAGAACAACTGCCTTACAGAGACTATTTAACCTACTTGTACAATTCTGTAAGTTCAAATCCTGTTTTAAAAAAATCTAGTGATTCTGCTTCTCTGATTGAACTCTGACTGATATAGGTGGTACAACCTCAACAGAGGTACGTGCTAAGTCACTTCAGTCATATCCAACTCTTTGTGAACCCGTGGACTATAGCCCACCAGGCTCCTCTGTCCATGGGGATTCTCTCGGCATGAATACTGGAGTAGGTTGCCATTTCCTTCTCCAGGGGATCTTCCAAACCCAGGAATCGAACCTGCATCTCTTACCTCTCCTGCATTGGCAGGCAGGTTCTTTACTACTAGCACCACCTGGGAATAGGCGAATCTTCCTGTAATGCAGGAGAATCCAGTTTGACTCCTGGGTCAGGAGGATTCCCTGGAGAAGGGATAGACTACCCACTCGTATTCTTGGACTTTCCTGGTGGCTCAGATGGTTAAGAATCCGCCTGCAATGTGGGAGACTTGGGTTTTATCCCTGGGTTGGGAAGATCACCTAGAGGAGGGCAGGGCAAGTATTCTTGCTTGGAGAATCCCCATGGACAGAGGAGCCTGGTAGGCTACAGTCCATGAGGTCACAAAGAATCTGACACAACTGAGTGACTAAGCAAACACACACACACACACATATATACACACACCAGGACTTCCATTTCATTGAGTTTCTATTAACCTCTCCCCACTGAGAAGAGCAGCTGGGGCTAAAAACTAGCCCGGTAATCCCTCCCCCAGGCAAGCTTGAGGCTGGTTTGAAGGTTTTCCTGATAATCAGAACTCTATCTGGGCTTCCTGAACCACTGGACCTTTGCACAGCAGAAGCCACTGAGCTTCAGTGGAAATTTCTGCAAGTTGGCATGCACAAATGAGTTGTCAGAAGCACTTGGCTTCCTATCTTTTGATTTAAAAAGAAAGAGAGAAACAAAAAAACTGCAACCTATAAAATGAAATGGCCTAGTGGAGAATTATGACCAACCTTGGCATACCTGAATCAAAATGACAAACCATGAAATAATGTGGTTTACTCTGTGTCAGCTGCCCTGCCTGTCCCAAATATCAGCTGAATTGCCTGCCACAATGATTATTTCATCTGCCACAGTGAAAATCTTGGAGCAGGCCACGAAGACTTCAGTGGCAAAGCCTCTGGGACCCTGGAATGCAGGAAGATGGAGGATGAGGTGGGAAGAAAGAGATAGACTCTTATAAGAGGAAAAAGCTAGTTACCACTTCTACCAGCAGGGTCACTCAAGGTGTTGACTACCTCATAGAAGAAGAGGCCATGATCGCCACCAAGGGAGCCTCTGGCTGCCAAGGGTTTGACAGTAAGAGACATAGTAAGGGACAATAAGCAAGAGGAGGTAGCCCTGACTAGGGCAGATTTGCCGGAGAATAAATGAAGAGTGTCTGGGCAAAGCCATGAAAGTGAGAATAAGATGTAACTGTGGAAAGTGGCAAATGTCACAACCCATGATTATAGTATGTGTCAATAGCAGTGGGTGGATGTTGTAATGGTAGGTCTGGGGCAGGGGGGTGGGAGGCTACATTTTATTCTGTAAGACGGTGGTTCTCACACTTGAGCAAGCATCAGAGTCCCCTGGTTAACACAGGCATTGCTGGGTCCTAGCCCCAGAGCTGCTGACTCAGGAGGTCTGGTACAGGGTTTGAAAATTGGCCTTTCTAAAGAAAAGTGATTTAAAGACAGTGGCTCTTTCCATGAATGGAACCTAAAAGTGGTGTGTGGGGTGGACAGGCAAGGGAGTGAGGTCAGTGAGGCTGTGTGGCAGAAATAGGACAGGACCCCCAGAACACAGCTGCTGGTGAAGAAAGTAGGGAGGAGAGGCTGAGTTTCAATGCAAGAAAGCAGTACCATCTGACCTGGAACTCAGGCCTGAGTTCAAATCCTGACTCCACCACTAAGTAGGGTTCCTCAGTGGAAGACAGCTCGTAGTCAGAAGCCTGTTAGGTGGGTGCTGATCTGAGAGGAGACTCAGCCAAGTGATCTTTAGTGGCCTGGTCACCTGCCCAGGGGTTGCAGGAGGCCACGGGCTGTGCACCCTCTTCCCCCAACCACAAAGCCAACTTCCGACCCTTGGATTTCCTGTCTGAGTGCCCAGTGTAACCAATCCCTATGTCTGCTTGGCAACTCCAAATAGGGGACAAGATGATAACACTCATTCCCCAACCCTTCTCTCTGAAGTTCCTTCCATAGCTCCCTCATCAGGGTTTCTTGGGGTTCCCAACTGTTTTTTTCAAATTTAAAGACAGTCCTGGGTCAACCATAGTCACAGCATGGAGTTCATTTGTTTGACCCTCCAAAGACTACCTTGTTTCCTACTCAGAGATCCAACTTATTGTGAAATTTAGGGAAGGGGAATATTACCATTGACCCCGTTGATCTCTGGAACTGATAACACTACCTTATGTTTACAAATACCGAAATCAGATTGATTATATTCTTTGCAACCAAAGATGGAGAAGCTGTATACAGTTAGCGAAAACAAGACCAGGAGCTGACTGTGGCTCAGATCATGAACTCCTTATTGCGAAGTTCAGACTTAAATTGAAGAAAGTAGGGAAAACCACTAGACCATTCAGATATGACCTCAATCAAATCCCTAATGATTATGCAGTGGAAGTGAGAAATAGATTTAAGGGACTAGATCTGATTGATAGAGTGCCTGATGAACTCTGGACGGAGGTTCGTGACATTGTACAGGAGACAGGGACCAAGACCATCCCCATGGAAAAGAAATGCAAAAGAGCGAAATGGCTGTCTGAGGAGGCCTTACAAATAGCTGTAAAAAGAAGAGAGGCGAAAAGCAAAGGAGAAAAGGAAAGATATAAGCATCTGAATGCAGAGTTCCAAAGAATAGCAAGGAGAGATAAGAAAGCCTTCCTCAGTGATCAATGCAAAGAAATAGAGGAAAACAACAGAATAGGAAAAACAAGAGACCTCTTCAAGAAAATTAGAGATTCCAAGGGAACATTTCATGCAAAGATGGGCTCGATAAAGGACAGAAATGGTATGGACCTAACAGAAGCAGAAGATATTAAGAAGAGGTGGCAGGAATACACAGAAGAACTGTACAAAAAAGACCTTCACGACCAAGATAGTCACGATAATGTGATCACTGACCTAGAGCCAGACATCTTGGAATGTGAAGTCAAGTGGGCCTTAGAAAGCATCACTACGAACAAAGCTAGTGGAGGTGATGGAATTCCAGTTGAGCTATTTCAAATCTTGAAAGATGATGCTGTGAAAGTGCTGCACTCAATATGCCAGCAGATTTGGAAAACTCAGCAGTGGCCACAGGACTGGAAGAGGTCAGTCTTCATTCCAATCCCAAAGAAAGGCAATGCCAAAGAATGCTCAAACTACCGCACAATTGCACTCATCTCACACGCTAGTAAAGTCATGCTCAAATTTCTCCAAGCCAGGCTTCAGCAGTATGTGAACCGTGAACTCCCAGATGTTCAAGCAGGTTTTAGAAAAGGCAGAGGCACCAGAGATCAAATTGCCAACATCCGCTGGATCATGGAGAAAGCAAGAGAGTTTCAGAAAAACATCTATTTCTGCTTCATTGACTATGCCAAAGCCTTTGACTGTGTGGATCACAATAAACTGTGGAACATTCTGAAAGAGATGGGAATCCCAGACCACCTGACCTGCCTCTTGAGAAACCTGTATGCAGGTCAGGAAGCAACAGTTAGAACTGGACATGGAACAACAGACTGGTTCCAAATAGGAAAAGGTGTACGTCAAGGTTGTATATTGTCACCTTGCTTATTTAACTTATATGCAGAGTACATCATGAGGAACGCTGGGCTGGAAGAAGCACAAGCTGGAATCAAGATTGCTGGGAGAAATATCAATAACCTCAGATATGCAGATGACACTACCCTTATGGCAGAAAGTGAAGAGGAACTCAAAAGCCTCTTGATGAAAGTGAAAGAGGAGAGTGAAAAGGTTGGCTTGAAGCTCAACATTCAGAAAACAAAGATCATGGCATCTGGTCCCATCACTTCATGGGAAACAGATGGAAAAACAGTGGAAACAGTGTCAGACTTTGTTTTTTTGGGCTCCAAAATCACTGCAGATGCTGATTGCAGCCATGAAATTAAAAGACGCTTGCTCCTTGGAAGGAAAGTTATGACCAACCTTGATAGTATATTAAAAAGCAGAGACATTACTTTGCCAACCAAGGTCCGTCTAGTCAAGGCAATGGTTTTTCCCGTGGTCATGTATGGATGTGAGAGTTGGACTGTGAAGAAAGCTGATCGCCGAAGAATCGATGCTTTTGAACTGTGGTGTTGGAGAAGACTCTTGAGAGTCCCTTATACTGCAAGGAGATCCAACCAGTCCATTCTAAAGGAGATCAATCCTGGATGTTCATTGGAGGGACTGATGCTGAAGCTGAAACTCCAATACTTTGGCCACCTCATGCGACGAGTTGATTCACTGGAAAAGTCTCTGATGCTGGGAAAGGTTGGGGGCGGGAGGAGAAGGGGACGACGGAGAATGAGATGGCTGGATGGCATCACCGACTCTGTGGACATGAGTTTGAGTGAACTCCGGGAGTTGGTGATGGACAGGGAGGCCTGGCGTGCCGTGATTCATGGGGTCGCGGAGAGTCGGACACGACTGAGCGACTGAACTGAACTGAACTGACTGATGTTTACAAAGCACTCCACCTCATGTAAAACAAAATGAGATGTTTATCATGCTTTCAGGAAAGTCATATCAGGTATCTACAATGTCCAGAGAGCCAGTTAGAGTCAGGCAATGGAGTGATGTATCTGGACCATAAAGAAAGCTGAGTGCCAAACAATTGATGTTTTTGAACTATGGTGTTGGAGAAGAGTCTTGAGAGTTCCTTGGACTGTAAGGAGATCAAACCAGTAAATCCTAAAGGAAATCAACCCTGAATATTCATTGGAAGGACTGATGCTAAAGCTGAGGCTCCAATACTTTGACCACCTGATGAGCAGAACCGACTCATTAGAAAAGACCCTGATGCTGGGATAAGATTGAGGGCAGGAGGAGAAGCGGGTGACCAAGGATGAGATGGTTGGATGGCATCACCAACTCAAGGGACATGAGTTTGAGCAAACTTCAGGAGATGGTAAAGAACAGGGAATCCTGGTGTGTTGCAGTTTATGGGGTGGCAAAGAGTTGGACACGACTTAGCGACTGAACAACAACAACCATCATACCCTCATGAGAGATGAGGAAACAGCCTCAGAAAGGGAAAGAGATTTGCCTAAAGGCATACCCTTGGGCCAGCTAAGCCCAGGAGGAGCACGAGCTGGGGGAGAGGTGACTGAGGTCACAAACAGACACAACATAATACGTGTTGGAGGTCACATTGATGACAGCACAACTTGACATGGTGAATCAAAGATGAAAGAGATCAGCCGTTAAGATAAGAAAGTCAAAAACAGCTCCAGATATTCTAACCTGGAAGACTGGGAGAAGGGTCACTAACAGAAGTGAGAAAACTGGGAAAGGTCCTATCTTTGGGGTAAATGATAGCAAACAGTCATAGAGCCCTTCCCATGTGTCAGACACTTTTCACAAAGATTTGACCTTCCCAACACCCCGATGAGGTGGGTACCATAATTATTAGAGTAACCATACATTCAGGTTTGCCAGAGACAGTCCCAGCACATGCCAGCTGTCCTGATCTAATAATAAGTATCATCCCTTTCAATCTCAAAAATATCCGGGTTTAGAAGATAAGTCAGAGTCCCCTTAATTATTATCCCTCAGTTACACATGAGGAAACTAAGGCATAGATCATTTGAAGAAATTTGTCCAGGTCATGTGGTTGTTAAATGACAGAGCGGCATTAGAGGTAACTTGCCTCTAAAAAACATGTTTGTAAATATTTTGTCATGTGCATGTGCTAAGTTGCTTCAGTTGTGTCCGACTCTTTGCAACCCCATGGACTGTAGCCCTCCAGGCTCCTCTGTCCATGGAATTCTCCAGGCAAGAATACTGGAGTGTGTTGCCATTCCCTTCTCCACGGGATCTTCCCAAACCAGGGACTGAACCTGCGTCTCTTATATCTCCTGAATTGGCAGGCAGGTTCTTTACCACTAGTGTCACCTGGGAAATCCCACTGCCTCTCAAAGTTGGTACTGAATCCAGTTTGTCACCTTTGCAGTTGGGTTGCCACCTATCCAGGCAAAGACCCCTACCCAGGCCAATGGATTCCAGGATGAAATGAGGGGGAAGCAGGCAGCGGCCTGGAGAGGTTAGCTATGAAGAAGATCCACCAGGAGGCGCTGCTAGAAGCAGGAGACAGGATAAAGCCACTTAACTACCCAAGGGGGATCCCAGTGGGGAATCTGCATTACTCCTCTCCTGGGAATCCTCTCCATTGATTTAAACAGAACTTCTCAAACATTCCATCAGGGCTCAACCCAGAAACTCTGTGGAGTATCAAGAATCTAAACAAACAGAAACCCCACCCAAAGAAAGGATGTTGCGGAACTAGAGGCTCTGTTTTCTGTGGAAATGAGAGCTGTCAGAGACAGGCGTTCCTGTGCAAGGGAACTGTTTTATAGCCCTTGCCCCGCCCAACCAAGTCTGTTTAGTTTTTGATTTAATGTTGTTTTAACATCTAGTCACCCCTCCGAGGTATGTTATCCACTCTGAGGTGATCCAAGGTAAACTCCAAATTCTGGATCCACTCTTGGCTGATTCCCTGTCCTTGCTTCTACCCTTTGTGACTAGCTTTCCTTCAGGGACTAAACTGCAGGGAACCTAAATTGATCTGTAACAGAGAGAAGCTTCTTGGGGCGGGGCGGGGGTGGTGTGCGTGGGGGAAGGGGCCTATTGTAAAGCTACCATAGCTTATGGATTTCAAAGCAAAACTGAAATGATTTGGGGACCATCTATTGTACAAAATTCCCTCCCTCCTCCAGTACCAATAACAGCGGCTGAGACAAGCTGTGTCATAAAGTAACATAAAAGATTGTTTTATGAGGACATTTTTGGATGCTTTAACTTTGAAAATCATCCATATGGTTTCTCCAAGATAATCACTGTGGTGGCCAGCATCTGTAGAATGAAAAGTTGGCAAATCAAGAAACCTCACATCAAGTCTGTGTTTCAGATTTAAAAAAACAGGAAGCGCTTTAATAAAAGGTGGGAGAAAAAAATCCATCTACTGGAGTAGGAAAAGAACCATGAGCTGTTTCTCTTAATATCATAGACCAAACAGGGATTTTTATGGTTTTGAATACAAGCAGCTTGAAGAAATGTTCAAGCAACTTTCGGCTTAATTATCCACAACTGATACAGTTATTGAATTGTCATTGTTCTAATCAAGACACACTGATTAACTCTGATACATAATTAACCTAACCCTGCTTCACAAGCATATTTAACAACTAAATCATGTGAAAAGTGTTGAGTCATGCAACCAGAAAGACAACTCACGCGTTTATTAGCCCTAGAACTTTCTCTTCTCCCTGGGTGCTAGGAGCTTGACAAAAATAAATTCACTGAATGTAAAAACTCATTTGTTCAAGATTTCCCTCAGCTTTCCAAACTGAGCTGGCCAGAGAAACCTTCTCACTGGAAAAGCTAACTTCAGATCTTTGTTTTTTCCTGGCATCACTACATGTGTGTATTCATACATACCCACACAGAAAAATGGTGGCCTCTGTGAGCAGCAATATGATTTTTTGTTTTACTTTCACACTGTATACTTCCATAGTGTTTGAGTATCTCACAATGAACATGCTCGAGATGGTGAACTTTGGAAATATCTATCCTCTTGGTACATGGAAAAAAGTACACAGGCTGACCATTCTCTACAGACAGCATGGGCACCGCCTGTGTTCTATTCCTTGGAAAGAGTAAGGAGGGGAATAAAGTGATTGGAGTCAGCACATCTGATATCTTCAGATGCGTGCCATAATTTGCAAACATAATTTTTATTTGTCTTATTTTTACGTTCTTTAAAGCCTTAGGGCCAAAGAACAGATCCTATCTGAGAAGTGAAAATCAACTCTCATTTCAACATGAAGCTCTCCATTAGTCAGTTGTATGTGTCCTTGGAAAGAAGCTCAGATTCCTGAATTAAATTGTGCCTTTAGTTAGCACTGTGACTGTAACTCGCTGACTTCCGATTTTAAAGGGAAGCCAACTTCTTGTCTTAGATTTTTCTTTCTAAGAGCAGCTAGTGTTCTTCTACACATTTATTTCCATCAGAACAAGTGTATTCCGTGGTGGTAAATTTTTGGCTTTTTCAAAAAAATAATATTGGCGATATTCCCTGTGGTGTATACAATGTACCCTTGTAGCTTATTTTATGCATAATAGTTTGTACACTCTTAATCCCCAACCCCTGTATTGCCGCTCCCTACTTCCCTCTCCCCACTGGTAACCACTAGTTTGCTCTCTATATGTGTCTTTTTTCATATTTTTTTTCATATTCACTATTTTGTTATTTTTTTTTTTTTAGATTCCACATGTAAGTGACAAATCATATAGTATTTGTCTTTCTCTGACTGACTTATTTCACTTAGTATAATGCCTTCCAAGGGCTTCCTAGGTGGCATTAGTGGTAAAGAATCCACCTGCTAATGCAGGAGATGTAAGAGACACAGGTTGTATCCCTGGGTTGGGAAGATCCCCTGGAGGAGGGCGTGGCAACCCACTCCAGTATTCTTGTCTGGAGAATCCCATGAACAGAGGAGCCTGGGGGGCTGCAGTCCATAGGGTCACACAGAGTTGGACACGACTGAAGGGACTTAGCACACAATGCCCTCCAAGTTCCTCCATGTGGCTGCAAATGGCAAAATTTCATTCTTCTTTTATGGCTGAGTAGTATTACATTGTGTCACACACACCACTTTATCCATTCATCTGTTGATGGACACTTAGGTTGCTTTGTAAATCTTTGCTTTTCAAGTAGCATTTACTTTGGAGAAACAGCTAAAAACCATCCAGAACCAAGTGAGATCATTAATATGGGAAATGAACTTGAGGATAATATGCACCTATAAGCAACATGGTCTTTAACAAGCTACTTCCCTTTCTTGTTCCTTACCTTAGTATTCTCATCTGAAAAATGGGAATATTTTACCAGATCCCTTGATAATGCAGTCTACCATTTGCACTGACCAGCCCAAGCTGCAAAAATCAATGTTACTGCATGTCCAACAAATCCTTTAAGCTCTTTTCAAAATCAATCACTTTAAATTTCCAGGAGCATCACAGAGCAAGAGAGAAATAAAGGCTAAGAGTCCTCGTATGCCGGAATAATGTCTGTGAAAAGGCTTGCCATATGGCCTGACACTTAGAACTTCCAGAAAGTGTTACCCTCCTTTCCCGAACTGTGTCCCACCAACCTTGGCTTGGAACTTAAGTCCTAGGGCAATTCTGGCAAGGTTATTGAAGGTCCACATAACTTCTAAGACGTGGTCTGCCTTGAGGAAACCTCCTTCCTGCTCCTTTGACTCTCTTATCTCTGGCTCCTAGGGAGGAACAACAAGCACAACTCTTTTAACTTTTTAAGGACCTCCATCAGAGTCACAGAGTCATTTGTCTGGCAATGTCGCTTTTATGATTTTTTTCTGGTACAAACCGCTGATTGCTGGTGATTTTGTTGAGCAAGCACAGGCAAGGATGTGGATTTAAGCCAACTGAAGATCAAACAGCTCATTGGGGAAGTTACTTCTGGTGTACTCAGATTTCGCTAGAAGCTTCAAAAGTGAAAGCAAATCTAGATTTCCTTCTCAGTTGCTATTGTTTCCGCAGAGAGCAAGTGCTTTTCCCTTGGCACTGGTGTATAATATGTGTGTGTGTATATATTATATATATGTAATGCATATATTGTATTATGATAGTATATTATACAAAATACAATATTAATAAATTTTAACCAATATTAATACAGTTCAGTTCAGTTCAGTCGCTCAGTCGTGTCTGACTCTTTGAGACCCCCATGTATAAATTATTAATTAATATAATAAATTTTATACAAACTAATTATATATAATATAATTATATATGACATATAGGATATATTTGTGCACACACGCACACACATATATATAATCAGATTTATTTTAAGAAATTGGCTTATGAGATTGAGGAGACTGGCAAGTCCAAAATCCATAGGACGGGCCAGCAGGCCGGAGACCCTTGTGCAGGACCAGATATTATAGTCCACAAGTGGAATTTCTTCCTTTTCAGGGAAATGTTAGTTTTGCCCTTAAGGCCTTTCAACTTCTTGGATCAGGCCCATTCACATTATCAAATATAATCTCACCTCCTTTAAGTCAACTGACTGTAGATGTTAACCCCCTGTACAAAGTTTCTTCAGCAACACCTACACCTAGATTAGAGTTTGATTCACTAACTGGGAAACACAGCCTAGCCAAGTTGACACATAAAACTGACCATCACAATGATACACCCATTCTATTTCATTGACTGTTTTATAGACTGTTAGGGACTGTGGTCTGAGCTATTTCAAATCTTGAAAGATGATGCTGTGAAAGTGCTGCACTCAATATGCCAGCAAATCTGGAAAACTCAGCAGTGGCCACAGGACTGGAAAAGGTCAGTCTTCACTCCAATCCCAAAGAAAGGGAATGCCAAAGAATGCTCAAACTACCGCACAATTGCACTCATCTCACACGCTAGTAAATTCATGCTCAAAGTTCTCCAAGCCAGGCTTCAACAATATGTGAACCGTGAACTCCCAGATGTTCAAGCAGGTTTTAGAAAAGGCAGAGGCACCAGAGATCAAATTGCCAACATCCGCTGGATCATGGAGAAAGCAAGAAATTTCCAGGAGAGCATCTATTTCTGCTTCCTTGACTATGCCAAAGCCTTTGACTGTGTGGATCACAATAAACTGTGGAAAATTCTGAAAGAGATGGGAATCCCAGACCACCTGACCTGCCTCTTGAGAAACCTGTATGCAGGTCAGGAAGCAACAGTCAGAACTGTACATGGAACAACAGACTGGTTCCAAATAGGAAAATGAGTACATCAAGGCTGTATATTGTCACCCTGCTTATTTAACTTATATGCAGAGTACATCATGAGGAACGCTGGGCTGGAAGAAGCACAAGCTGGAATCAAGCTTGCTGGGAGAAATATCAATAACCTCAGATATGCAGATGACACCACCCTTATGGCAGAAAGTGAAGAGGTACTAAAAAGCCTCTTGATGAAAGTGAAAGAGGAGAGTGAAAAGGTTGGCTTGAAGCACAACATTCAGAAAACAAAGATCATGGCATCTGGTCCCGTCACTTCATGGGAAATAGATGGAAAAACAGTGGAAACAGTGTCAAACTTTATTTTTTTGGGCTCCAAAATCACTGCAGATGCTGATTGCAGCCATGAAATTAAAAGACGCTTACTCCTTGGAAGGAAAGTTATGACCAACCTTGATAATATATTAAAAAGCAGAGACATTACTTTGCCAACCAAGGTCCGTCTAGTCAAGGCTATGGTTTTTCCCGTGGTCATGTATGGATGTGATAGTTGGACTGTGAAGAAAGCTGATCGCCGAAGAATTGATGCTTTTGAACTGTGGTGCTGGAGAAGACTCTTGAGAGTCCCTTGGACTGCAAGGAGATCCAACCAGTCCATTTTAAAGGAGATCAATCCTGGGTGTTCATTGGAAGGACTGATGCTAAAGCTGAAACTCCAATACTTTGGCCACCTCATGCGATGAGGTGACTCACTGGAAAAGAGTCTGATGCTGGGAGGGATTGGGGGGTGGGAGGAGATGGGGACGACAGAGAATGAGATGGCTGGATGGCATCACTGACTTGATGGACATGAGTTTGAGTGAACTGCGGGAGTTGGTGATGGACAGGGAGGCCTGGCGTGCTGTGATTCATGGGGTCACAAAGAGTCGGGCACAACTGAGCAACTGAACTGAACTGAACTGAACTTAGTGTCCTACTTCTGTTTCCCATTGGCCAATATCATTGTGGGCTTGCACTTGGCCACCAAACAACAAACAGAAGTTTACAGAGCCCCACTCTGTGAGTGGGACCTTGGGAAGCAGCTGCCTCCACCTTTAAGGGATATTGGGTACCAGGTGGTTTTAAAGCCTCTTTTGGTGATAATTCTAGAAGTGGCCCTGAACCTTTGCAGCAAATATATCAGTTATTTATTGCTGAATAATGACCCACTTCAAAACTAGGGGCTTAAAACAACGGCAGTCATGTTTTCCTCATGAATACTCAATTTGGGTAGCACTTGGTAGGAAAATTCCCAAGGCCCCACACAGCATCATCTAGGATGCTCAATACAGCATTGGAGGAGCCATTCCCAACATGGCTCAGTCACTTGTTGGCAAGTTGGGCTGGCTGTCTACTAGGTACTCATTGAATGAGGGCTAAGGATCTTGCTTTTTTTCCAAGTAGCCTGGGTTTCTGTACAGCATGATGGTTGGGTACAAGAGAGAGCCAAGTAGAAGTTTTATCTCCTTTTATGGCCAAGGCTCAGAAACCATATAACATCACTCCCATCAACTTTCCAGTCACTGGAAGTGAGTCACCAAAGCCAGTCCGTACTCCAGGGGAGGAGAACTAGACTCCACTTGGATGGGAGGCATGTCTAAGAGTTTGTGAACCTGTTTTAAAATCATCTCCACAAACAATACCTCTGGGGTCCAACCTCATGTTGACTACTAACTCTGACACCTCCCTTTTCTTTGGCCTCCCTCTCCCACTCAGCCAATCACCAAGAGTTGTGAATTCTACTACCTACAAATACCTTCAAATCTTTTCATTCTCTCATCACACAACTGGACCACTGCACCTTCTTAACCAACCTTGCTACCTCCATTCTTTTCTTCTATGATATTTAGGATTAGGTTCAGCTGCATGTGAGAAAAATCCAAGTAACAGTGGCTTAAACAAGATCAAAATATACATCTCTTTTACATAAAAGAAATGGATACATGGCTGTCCAGGGCAGATATAATGGCTCTGTGATTGTCAGGCATCCAGCCTACTTTCATTTTGATGCTCCATGACCTTTAGCATGCCCTGGTCCAAGATGATTGCACAAGCACCAGCCATCACTTCCACAGTCAGGAAAGGAAAAAAGAGTAAGGAAAACTACGCCCACTCCTTTTAAAGGCCTTTCTCAAAAGTTTCTATTTACTGTACAATCCATCACCCCCCTTCCCCTATGCATTAAAATTCCTCATTTACCCCCTTTCCCCCTCATATTCCTTTCTACTCGTTTTCTGGTAAAAATGAGCCTTTTCCTCTTTGTGACTCTATGAGTGTTCTGCACAAGGGAAATCACCCCCATCCAGGACCTGGCTCCACTGTTGGTTTCTCTTGTCTTCTGCTCTTTCCTGGGGCTCTTTTTGTCAGTGGGGTGTGGGTAATAGAACAACCATGGGCTTTGGGGGACCTTTAACTGTTTTGTTCTTTCCTTTTCATTTATAAAAACAATAAACATTCAATTTTAGAGAACCAAAAATCCCACCTTCCCACCAAACACTACTAAGGGGCTTGTCTTCTGCTCCAAACCGTTTCTGTTTTCCTTTCTCTCTTGGTAATACTTTTAAAAGCTAATGAATTTCTTTCCTCCAATCTCCCACCCTTTCCCACCCCTCTAGGTTGTTACAGAGCCCCAGTTTGAGTTCCCTGAGTCATACAGCAAATTTCCCCTGGCTATCTATTTTACATAGGTTAGTGTATGTATTTCCATGCTATTCTCTCCATATACCTATGGCTAATTCATATTGCTGTATGGCAGAAATCAACCCAATATTATAAAGCAATTATCTTTCAATTCAAAAAATGAATTTCTTTAAATAAATAAAGTTTTTTTGTTATTTTTTTATTTATTTTAATTGGAGGCTAACTAATTTACATTATTGTATTGGTTTTGCCATACATTGACATGAATCTGCCCCCGGTGTACATATGTTCCCCATCTTGAACTCCCCTCCCACCTACCTCCCCATCCCATCCCTCTGGTTCATCCCAGTGCACCAGCCCCGAGCATCCTGTATCATGCATTGAACCTGGACTGGCAATTCGTTTCACATATGATAATATATATGTTTCAATGCCACTGAAATAAAGATTTCATTCTTGGAATTTCCAAGAATTTTTTTTCACACTTTTAAAACTTTATTTAAGTTTTATTTATTTAAGTTTTTAAAGTGTGAAAAAAAATTCTTGGAAGTTCCGAGAATGGAATCTTCATTCCACGTGGTCACAGCATCACTAAGGTTTGTGCACATCTTGTTCCTTCTGCACAGATACCCGCCCCTCCTCTTTGCAGGCTCACTCTACACTGCCTCAGGCCTCCACTCAGAGTTCACTGTCTTCCAAGAAGCCTTTGACGGACCCACAAAAATGTTTTGATTTCTTTCAAAATCAGAAGAAAAATAATCTTTTAGGTCTAAGAACATGTTTGAATGTATAATATTAATGTATTTGTCTTTATACCAATGCAGTTGTAAAATATCATTTTAAGCATCTTTTATGCAGCCATGAAATTAAAAGACACTTACTCCTTGGAAGGAAAGTGATGACCAACCTAGACAGCATATTAAAAAGCAGAGACATTACTTTGCCAACAAAGGTCCGTCTAGTCAAGGCTATGGTTTTTCCAGTGGTTATATATGGATGTGAGAGTTGGACTGTGAAGAAAGCTGATCACCAAAGAATTGATGCTTTTGAACTGTGGTGTTGGAGAAGACTCTTGAGAGTCCCTTGGACTGCAAGGAGATCCAACCAGTCCATTCTAAAGGAGATCAGTCCTGGGTGTTCATTGGTAGGACTGATGCTAAAGCTGAAGCTCCAATACTTTGGCCACCTCATGCGACGAGTTGACTCATTGGAAAAGACTCTGATGCTGGGAAGGATTGGGGGCAGGAGGAGAAGGGGACGACAGAGAATGAGATGGCTGGATGGCATCACCAACTCGATGGACATGAGTTTTGGTAAACTCCGGGAGTTGGTGATGGACAGGGAGGCCTGGAGTGCTGTGATTCATGGGGTCACAAAGAGTCGGACACAACTGAGCAACTGAACTGAACTGAACTGAACTGCTGGAGGACGGGGCCCACGAAAACAAAGGATTTTGTACCAATGCCTCCAAAAGCTTTAGTGTAGCCCTGCACCCATGGGCTCCCACGGCTCCCTGACCTCCGGCTGGTCATTAGCACTCCCTGCACCATATAGTAACTGCTGGGCATTTGACGGTCTCCCCTACTAGGTGGCTCAGATAGTAAAGAATCTGCCTGCAATGCAGGAGACCCGGGTTCAATCCCTGAGTCAGGAAGATCCCCTGGAGAAGGAAATGGCAACCCACTCCAGTATTGTTGCCTGGAGAATTCCATGGACAGAGGGGCCTGGCGGGCTACAGTCCATGGGGGTCACTGAGAGTAGGACATGACTGAGAAACTAACTACTGTCAACTGCCCAGTTGACAGGCCTGGAAGGGCAATGTCTGCTGTGGTCCCCCTTACATCCGCAGTGCCTAGAATACAGCCTGGTCTTTGGTGGATTCTCAGCAAACATTGGTAGGTGAATGAATGAATGAGTGCTTTGAGCTTACTCAAATACAGAGTTACAACCCCAGTAAAGATAAGGATGCAGGTCCTACCCGGCCCACCTATTTACCTCTCACCTGGTATACTGTCTGTCTTAGTACAAATACTAGGTATGTGTGACCTGAGGAAACTCACTTAATCTCTCTAAATCTCAGTATTTCCATCCACAAAATGGGAACAATAGTAGTACCTACCTTATTAGGTTCTTGGAAGAAGGAAATGAAATAACACACTACCTGTGACGGTCTTAGAACGTCTCCTGTTGTATAGTAAGCACTCAATAATTATTACCTACTATTATCATTGTTTATTGGAAGGACTGATGCTAAAGCTGAAACTCCAATACTTTGGCCACCTCATGCGACGAGTTGACTCACTGGAAAAGAGTCTGATGCTGGGAGGGATTGGGGGTGGGAGGAGAAGGGGACGACAGAGAATGAGATGGCTGGATGGCATCACCGACTCGATGGACATGAGTTTGAGTGAACTCCGGGAGTTGGTGATGGACAGGGAGGCCTGGCGTGCTGTGATTCATGGGGTCGCAAAGAGTCGGACACGACTGAGCGACTAAACTGACTGACTGATTATCATTGTTTTATGGCCAATACTTCTCCCAGAGGTATTTTTTATTTGCAAATCAGGTCTTGGAAAAGAGAAGAAGAAATTACTTACCTCTAACCCTAACCACCAGGATTCTCAGGTGTCTCAGTGGTAAAGAACCCGCCTGCCAATGCAGGACACATAAGAGACACGGGTTCAATTCCTGGATTGGAAGATTCCCTGGAGGAAGGCATGGTAACCCACTCCAGTGTTCTTGCCTGGAGAATCCCATGGACAGAGGAGTCTGGTGGGTTACAGTCCATAGGGTCACAGATTTGGACACAATTGAAAGCGACTTAGCACACATGCACACACACAACCCAAACCACCACCCCTGCCCCAACAATGGCTATCTTTAATGGCAGAATTTCAGGCTGTGTACGAAAAGATTATCAGAAGCAAAGAGATTGTCTCATAGCTTCAAATCATCTTCTATGGTCTCCACCTGGGTAGCTTATCAGGTTGAGGGAGGGGCAAGGCCTACCACGGGGGAAAAGGCCTGGATGTTAGCATCTATCAGGTTGGGTTCTGTCCTAGCTTGTGGTATTGTAACAGAAGACCATAGACTAGGTGAGCTAAAAACAAAATTGTATTTCTCATAGTTCTGGAGGCTGGGAAATCCAAACTCAAGGTGCTAACCAATTGATTCCTGGTGAAGTCTCTCTTCCTCGTTTGCAGACAGCCATCTCCTCATGTTCTCCTCATGGTGATGGAGAACAGAGAGAGGGAGCAAGTTATCTCAGGTCTCTTCTTATAAGGTCACTAATCCCATTCATGAGGGTTCCACCCTCATGACCTAGTTACCTCTCAAAGGCCTCACCTCCTAATACCATCACATTAGGGATTAGGGTTACAACACATGAATGAGGTGCAAGAGAGGGGCAAACATGCAGTTCATAACAGGTTCAAATCCCGAATCCAACCCTTCTAACACTAAGCCTGCAAACTTCCAATTTCTGAGTTGCAAAATGTGTGTGGAGACACAGAGGCTCTGAAACTCCTACTAGGAGTTTGCTAGGGATGCACTTCCTGCCTAGCACCCTGTTATATGACCCCAGGATCTCTCAGTCCCTTCTCCTCAATGCCAGCTCTCACCCATGTACCCCACTCATGCCCCTCTCATTCCACCGCCTAGGGTACTCTGCTCCATACCCCCCAGGGCTTTTTTCCCACCCCAAGGCCCACTTGACCCCCGCAACCCAGGGATCTCCCCTACAGCAGAGCCTGCCCATACCCAGTCCTGCCAGCTCCCCACGAGCACTCAGCACATTTTCTTCCTCTCTGGATCTCTTCTGCCCCACTGCAGGGCCTGTCCACCCCTCTCTTGCGCTGCCCATCACAGCGACTCCTGGATCGCGTGGTCCGGCGCTATGCAGAGGTGGTTGACGCTGGCAGCATCTTCATGGACCACTTCACGGACCGGGACAAGCTGCGTCTCCTCTACACGCTAGCTGTCAACACACATCCTGTCCTTCTACAGGTATGCAGTGACCCTGCCCTGGAAAGCCCGTCCAGGGAGGGGATTCACATCAGGCTATGAGGGGGTAGGCCCTGGGTTGAGCTTTCTCTGATCACTGGACACCTTGGGGCCACCAGTCCATCTTATAATAGAACCTCTGTGGCACTCAGTAAAAATGTGTTGTTGTTTTAGAGGAAAGAAGTGTGGGAGCTAGGGGGGAGGGGCACAGCTAGGAGTGGACATTTCATGGCCAGAGAAAGCCCTGAAGGGCTTTGTGGAGGAGGGCAATTTTGACCAGGTGTCTTAAAGATTAGAAAGGTATGAGCAAGCTCGGGAGTTGGGGGAAAACCAAAGGATGACCCACTCAGAGGTGTGCTATGCAGCTGTGCTTGGAAAAGATGAAAGGATGGAAGTAACCTAAACCTCCGTCAAAAAGGGAATGGTCAAATAGTTAAGGATGCTCTAGAACACTGGTCAACAAGGCAGATGTGCTGGTCCCTGCCTTCATGCAGCTTTCAGTCCAGTGATACAGTTTTTAACAAGTCAACATCTATAGGACACCCATTTCTCCCCGATCCCAAGAATCAGGACACTTACTTAATGGGCACAGAGGAAACTAGGGAATGGGAGGGAGTAGCAGATTAAGGAGGGAGGAAGAGAGAGGAGAGGAGGAAAAGAAAAAGGAAGAAGAATAAGAGGCAGTGGGAGAGGAGGAGAGGGAAGGGAAAGAGGAGAAGAGAAGGAAGAGGAGAGGGAGAAGGGGCAGGGAGAGGAGGGCGTGGAGGAAGAATAAGCACCATAACAATTAATAATGACTAGTATTTTTATTAAGTATATTATAGTTATTTATTACATAATATAGTGATATTGATGATTATAATAATTATATATTACATTGATATTATGATTGATATTATGTTATTATATTTTAATTTTTATAGTACTGTATTAATATTAATACTTATAATTAATTATATTATATTATAATGATTTGTATTATATTTATGATATATTTTATCCAGATTATACTAATATAGTATAATATATACTATTATATAGTATATATTAGTATATAATATACTAATATATAATTATTTCCTCTATATAATCATATAGTATATATTATATATACTAATATTATATATAATATATATGTTATTATAACTATGAGATATTACATAAGATAATTATATATTCTTTTTATGTATGATACAGTAATTATATATTATTGGCCAAAGGATGATGGCTAAGTACATAATAACAACTCATTTCTCGGCATTGTGTTGAATGCTGTACATCATGATCTCATTTAATGCTCAGGACAAACCCCACAGGGATATTATTATTGTCCCCTCTTTCAGATGAGGTAAGTGGAGCTCAGAGCAGTGAAGTGACTTGGTTACAGTACCTTAGCCAGTATCAGCAATGAAACCCAAACCCAGAGCTGTCTGATGTCAGAGTCCATGCCCGTTCTGCTAAAAACCACCTAGTAATGTTGGCATTTCAAATCCTAGAAGAGAAGAAGGAATTGCTGGTTCCTGCACCCTCAGAGGTCTTCTTCTCTTGTTGTCCTGCTGTTGGTGGTTGAGGCAGACGATCTGACTACTTCCAGCCCTAGCTCCTGACAAGCCTGCAACACAGGGATGACTCCGTGGCCACACATTTAGACGTTTCCAGGGGACCGGGGACCTTCCTCTGTGGCACACAGTGGGAGAGGTCCCGGTGGACAGAGAAAACAAGAAAAGGTTTCACAACATGGCAAGTGGGCTAAAATGGCAGGATGCCACAGAACATCATCAGAAAGGGGGATGACTTTGTTTTTTTAAAGAAGGAAAATAAGAGGAAAAGTGCCAAGTATTTATAGTTTCTGTCATTTCTCCCATAAAGAAACACCATCCTAGATATAGCTGCCTCAATAAATAGTCAGGAAAAAAAAGACAAGCCAGGATTCTCTCCTCCTTTTTTCCCCCTTATTGAGATATAGTTAATTTATAATGTTGTGTTAGTTTCAAATATATGGCAAAGTGATTCACTTACATATATATATATGGACAGGTGGCGCGGTGGTAAAGAATCCATCTGCCAATACAGGAGATGCAAGTCATGCAGGTTCAATCCCTGGATCGGGAAGATCCCCTGGAGTAGGAAATGGCAACCCATTCCAGTATTCTTGCCGGGAGAATTCCATAGACAGAGGAGCCTGAAGTACTATGGTGTTGCAAAGAGTCAGACACGACTGAGTGCACACACACACGCACACACGCACGACTGAGCACACACACACACACGTATTTCTTTTTTAGATCCTTTTCCTTTATATGTTGTTACAAAATATTGAGTAGCATTCCCTGTGCTATACAGCAAGTCCTTGTTGGATATCTATTATATATATATATATATATATATATATATATATATATATACACTAGTGTGTATGTCAATCTCATACTCCAGGAGCCCCTACAAGGAGACAGAGGGAATTGGCTGGAGCTTTATGCTTCCCTGGACCAGTTAGGCTGTCAGAACATTCCAGTCAGTTGTGGAGTCTCTGTGAATATGTAATTATCCTAGCCAGGCAGATCCACCCAGGGCCAGTGCAGTGGTTCCCAAAACTTTTTACCCAAGGGTCATCTTCATCATTTTTGCCCTATCCCAGAACTTACTAACTGCACTGTTATTTTTTAAAATATATTTCTTTAAATCAGTCTTAAGTTGACCCTTTTTCCCTCCATAGCCTCTTCCTAAGCAGACGTATCTGTGAAATCTGAAATGCTAGTCATATTTTTTCAAATATACAACTCTGAAAATAAACACATTCCCCTGACGTCTGAGTGCATACATGCGAACTCAGTCGTGTCCAGCTCTTTTGTGACCCCACGGACTGTAGCCCACCAGGCTCCTCTGTCCATGGGATTCTCCTAGGAAAGAATAATGGAGTGGGTTGCCATGCACTTCTCCAGGGGATCTTCCTGAGCCAGGGATCGAACCAATGTCTCCCGTGTCTCCTACATTGAAGACGGGTTCTTTACCACTGAGCCTTTGGGGAAGCTCCCCTGACACCTGAATACCCTCTAAAATCATGGCAAGCACATCGGCACTCTTACCTCGCTTGGGGCAACTATGTTGAAATATAATCCACCATATGGAAAGAGCTCCCTTTTACAAATCCTTCCATCAAGAATAGAATAATAACTGGTGGGGGGTGGTGGGGCAGCAAGGAATTGCTGTGTTCCAAGAGGTATAAACAAGGTTAAGAGATGTTTTGCTGATGTCTTGAGACAGTAGGTACCCATGTAAGGCTGACTTTTCTGTGTGCTCTTGGTGAGAGAGAAAGAGAGGAGGGAGCTGCCTCCAGGAATTTTTTCTCTCTAATCCTCTCATCTTTCCTCCTCTTGGCTTGGCAGATCTTCCCGGGCGCTGAGGGTTGGCCGCTTCCCAAGTACCTGGGCTCCTGTGGTAGATTTCTGGTCAGTACCAGCACCAGTCCGCTGCAGGAATTCTATGGTGCGCCGCCAGACCAGGCGGCTGACCTGGCCTACCAGCTCCTGGGTGTCCTGGAATCTCTGAGGAGCAATGATTTGAACTACTTCTTCTACTTCACCCACGTGGATGCAGGCATGTTTGGCATCTTCAGCAACGGGCATCTGTTCATCCGGGATGCCAGTGCACTCGGCGTGATCGACAGGCAGGAAGGTACCCAGCATGGGTCTGGCTGAGCAACTGTCAGAGGGAAAGTCAGGGTGACAGGAGTTGGTGGGGGTGATGGGCGGTGGAGGAAGGGTATCACATCACTGGGCTTGACCAGGGTGTCATATTGAGAGCAGCCCAGGTTTGGGAAGAGGAAGGGTCCCTTTCCCCCTTTTAAGTCTCTGCTCCAGTGCCAAAGCAGAGTTGGACTTGACCTTTTTAATGCAGGAGAGGAAGATTTGCATGTTGGTCATGGAGGTATGGCCCCAGCGGCACCCTCTGTGGGCACTGCCATTGCCCAACATGGTCTGTGTGGTGCGGGGACCTGCCCAGCCCCGCCTCACACATGGAGAACCCCCCACCCCACATCCAGCTCCCCTTCAGAGCCTCTCCCATCAATGCTTTTAGCCTTTATCTGAACAATCTGGCAGATTCACTGGTACATTTCACAATCCATTTGGGACCCTTTGTTTGTGTAAGGGTTTCCATGGTGGCTCAGATGGTAAAGAATCCGCCTGCTGTGCAGGAGACCTGGGTTCGATCCCTGGGTAGGAAATATCCCCTGAAGAAGTGCATGGCAACCCACTCCAGTATTCTTGCCTGGAGAATCCCATGGACAGAGGAGCCTGGTGGGCTGCAGTCCATGTGGTCGCAAAGAGTCTTCAAATTGAAAAGCATGGCACCAGCTGAGGAGTATGAGTGAATTGTGTTTCTCATAATGTGCACAGGTTCAGCAGGGGTTCTAGAACCTTTTGAACATCCCAGTCCTTAATGGCGACCAGATATTCTGAGCCCTGTAGTAGGATAGAGGATTTTAATCTCAAATTTCTGATTTTATTTATATGAGAAGGCCTACAAAGATAGACCAATTAAGCCACACTTACTCCTTTCCTGATTTGGATAAAAAGAATCAAATGAGAAGAAATGAGGGTAATTCCAGAATATTCAGTGATGTGACTCACTGAATGTCAGTCCCACTCCAATTGGTTGAAGGCATATTCTGGATTACCTGTTCTTTCTCCTGACTTTGTGTTTAAAAAGAGCAAATGGAACTGGTCTGAGGAATCTCCTCAGTGTTCCCTAATTCAGTAGTAATCATGGGAGAATCACAGCATGTATGTCTGCCTTACACCTGTTGTTCAGTCACTCAGTCATGTCCAGCTCTTTGCAACCCCAGGGACTGCAGCATACCAGGCTTCCCTGTCCTTCACCAACTCCCAGAGCTTGCTCAAACTCATGTCCATTGAGTCCGTGATGCCATTCAACCATCTCATTCTCTGTTGTCCCCTTCTCCTCCTGCCTTCAATCTTTCCCAGAATCAAGGTCTTTTCAAATGAGTCAACTCTTCACATCGGGTGGCCACAGTATTGGGTTTCAGCTTCAGCATCAGTCCTTCCAATGAATGCTCAGGACTGATTGCCTTTAGGATGGACTGGTTGGATTTTCTTGCAGTCCAAGGAACTCTCAAGAGTCTTCCAAGAGTTTTATAATGAGAAGGCCAAGTTCTGGTATGGAGAAGTGCATTTCCCTGGCCAGCTCATCTTATTTTAGCAGAAGGAGCTCCCCCTCTCCCCGGGGTTCTCAACAGGGGCTGTCGTGTCTCTGAACCCTAAATCTCCTGGGGACTGGAGATGCTAGGAGCCTGAATCACGTAGCCCAGTAATTCTCATTAGGGGCGCCTCCCCCCAGGGAACAGGGGCTATAGGGTATATAACATCTTCCATCTCTTGTGTAGGCAGCCAAGCAGCCTCCGGCGCAGGAGACAATAAAGACATCTTCAGCTGCCTGGTCTCTGGCTGCCAGACAGAGCTGCCCTCCTGTGACACCATCCCTGAGAAGCAGAACCTGGTGCTGGTGTGCAGCCAGGTGTTGCCCCTGCTTCTCCAGGCCAAGTTCCCATCCCCAGTGCGGGAGCAGATTGATGCCGAGCTCACTCGCTGCGCAGACAGAACCCGGCCAGACCCGGAGGTCCTCGGGGCCGCCAGCCGGCTGAAGGACATCTTGAGACCCCTGAGAACCTGTGACCCCAGATTCGCCTACCGCTACCCAGACTGCAAGTATAATGATAAGTTCTGAGGGGCTGGAGCCTTGCCGACCCACTTCCTTGGAACTTCCACTGCCCACTCGGCTCACTGCATGGTTGAAAGAAGCTGCTCCCTTTTAGCCACTGGGAGAAAGGCACTTTGGTGTCCCAGAGACAGAGGAACATGCCAACCACCAGAGGACAGCTGGGCCACAGGGCGGTATGACTGCTACCTGCCCCCTCCACCCCTAGCTGGGACATCATGGAAGAGCCCAGGGTTGGGCATTGGAAGACCCAGGTGTGGACACTCACTCAGCCTCTTTGAGCCTCAATTTTCTCTCTTCTCCACAAGACTCTTGAGTTAGTGAAAAATGCCAGAGATACGAAGGGCCTAGGACACACACTTCCTTCTCCCAACCCAGTTGGTTACAAAGAATGTTCCAGAAGCATGCATGCACAGGCAGAGCAAATGAGACAGAGCCATGGAGGTCAAAAGAGTGACATGGAGGAAAGACTCGGCCCCGGTGCTAGCCCTCCTGCCACACTCCTCATACTACCATGGGGTGAGGAGACTGAGGGCCAAGGGGACACGGGCACAGGAGGCACTTAATGGCGTGGGAAGGAGGCAGGGGTAAGAAGAGAAGAGTGCTGGGCTGGGGGCCAACATGTTTGTCCATATCCTCTGAGAACCAGATGTCAAGACAGGATTAAGTGGGCAAGGATTGTATTGAGGAAGATGGCTGTGTGGAAAGGAGGGTGGAGCCAAAGACCGTGGGGAGAACCATGAGGCCAGGCTGGAAGGCTGATGCCCCCTCCCCTGAGTGAAGGCAAGAAGATCAGGTGAGAGCATCCCAGACTCCCCTCTGCTCAACCAAAATAAGATTCAGCAGGGCTGTCAGGGTGTCCTTGAGGTAAAGCCAGTCATCAGAGGAGCTTCCCAAGGATGGACGGCCCTTATATTCCTGCTGCAGGGAACAGCCCATGGGAAGTGTGGCCTTAGCCCAACCACAAAGATGGATTTCAAAGCACAGTGCAGGGCACTTAGCCAGTTGAGCTCCCTGGAGCAGGAGGTCTGTGAGTAGAACATTCTTTCTAGCCACAGCTGGGGATCAGGGCCAGGTCTCTCTACATAACTTCCTTCAGGGCAGGACTCTAAGGAGTCTGAGAATTTTCATTCAAACTTGGCCTTATGGGTCATTCTAAAAATACTTTTTCAAGGTCAGCCAACAGAATATATTTTATTCAGCAGCTTGGTTGTTTTATACCTTTCAAATGATTAGCCACGTGGTATGTGGGTTTCCATGTATCCTCTTGCCCAGGCCACAAACATTAACGGGGGTTCCTTGGACTTTTGCCCAGTCTCCCTGCCTGCCCTCTACCCTCAGAGACCTCTCAGTTGGCCTCCTCTTTTTTACCTCTGAGTCACCACCTTTAAGATAAAATGCCTGGCGTAATAGGCTTCATGCAGCAGATGTGGAAACTGAGGCCCAGGGAGGCAGAGTGACTTGCCGGATAGTTTCAGAACTCCAGTGATCAGTCCAGGCTCCTCTTGCCTTCCCTTTCAGCCTTGTGTGTGGATGCTAAGTTGCTTCTGTCGTGTCCGACCCTTTGCAAGCCTATGGGCTGTAGCCCGCCAGACTCCTTCGTACATGGGATTCTCCAGGCAAGAATGCTGTAGTGGGTTGCCATTTCCTTCTACAGGGGATCTTCCTAACCCGGGGATCAAACCCAAGTCTCTTAGTCTTCTGCATTGGCAGGCAGGTCCTTTACCACTAGTGCCACCTGGGAAGTCCCCTTCAACCTCTGTCCTGCCCAACTTTGGTCTCTTTGTTGACATTTAAAGATGAGCCAAGGAAAGTCATATTTTGTGGTACACTGCAATGCAGTTGGGGGTCTCCCTTTACTACCTCTGGGGCAACCATGACAATGAGGATGCCTAGACAAGCTTCTGGAAGGGCAGGTTTGGACTGCCTGAGAATTTTTGAGACAGTTACTTCCTGGCTTGGTCTGGAGGGTGATTGACCACCCTTCCCAACACCTTGCTTTTTTAGCCCAGTGAAACTGATCTTAAACTTCTGGTTTTCAGAACTCTCAGAAGATACATTTCTATTGTTTTAAGCTACCCACTTTGGAATAATTGTTATAGCAGCGACAGGAGACAAACACATGTGTTGAACTCATCTTAATGTCTGCTTGCAGAGAACCCAACTTGCAATACTCCCCAACTCCAGTCTATTCTGATGGATTCAAAAGCCAGACCCACCAGGAGGGAGTTATTATGTGTCCATATCCAGGTGTGAGGCTTGGACCATTCTGTTTCTCCACTTACTAAGCCCCAGGCATCTTAACTAGACCTGAGTCCTACCTGGACCCTAAGCTTTTCCTGACAGCCCAGTCTCCATCAAGCCCTTTCTGAATCCCTCCTCTGTACCCCTGAACCCCAAGTCTGTGCCCATATGAGGCTAATCCCAAGGGTATTCCAGAGAGATATATGCCCCTCCTTCCCATCCAGCTGAGCACTCCTTGAAGGTGGCAGTGGCACAGAGCTCTTTGTGTTCCCTCTCACAACCAGCACCAGGCTGAGCACAGAGCAAGTGCTCAGAAAATGTTCTTGCTAAGAATAATGACTATGTTTTTCAACCCTTTTTGTCTGGTGTTTTTCATACACCATGTGCTCTAAACTGATTATTTGTGTCCCCCTCCAAAATTCATAGGTTGAGACCTTAACTCCCAATGTGATGGTATTTGGGAGTAGAGTTTTGGGGAGTTAACTATTAATAGGTCATGAGGGTGGAGCCTTCATGAATGGGGTGAGTGCCATTATAAATGAGACCCTAGAGAGCTCCATCACTCCTGCCTTGTAGGGACACAGCAGGAAGATCTGGTCCTGGCTGTGAACCAAGAAGCTTGCTCTCAGCAGACATCAAATCTGCTAGCACCATGATCTTGGACTTCCCAACCACCGGAACTGTGAGAAATAATTATTGGCTATAAACCACCCAGTCTGTGGTATTGTTATAGCAGCCAGAACAGACAAAGACAGCATGCTGGACATATACAGGATACAGCCACTTCCTCAAGAACAGTTCTTTCCCCTCAACAGCCAGGAGACAAGTGAGTCAACACTTTAGAGACTTCAGTCAGAATAAAATCATTGTACTGGAATCTGATTGGAGACAATAGAGTATTTTTCTGGGTTTCATCAGCCACTGTCTTTTTGCCTGCAGAACCAGCTACATAATTTGTGGAGCCCAGTGCAAAATGGAAACATGGGGCCTCCTGTCACTGAGAAATGCAAGATGGCACCAGCAGAGCGTTAAACTAAGTGCAGGTCCTGTGTAACTCTATGTTGCCTGCCCACGCAGCCAGCTCTGAGTGCCTGAGAATGCTGATTAACCTCTGTGTGGTGGGTTCTTGGGATTTACTGGGGTCTCACTTGACCTCCACAAGCAAAAGGAGTATCTGTGGAACCAGAGGTGATATAAAATATTTAGTAACCATCATGGCAAACTGAGTGAATGTTAGTCGCTCAGTCGAGTACCCATGGCCTATAGCCCACCAGGCTCCTCTGTCCATGGAATTCTCCAGGCAAGAATACTGAAATGGGTTGCCATTTCCTCCTCCAGGTGATCTTCCGGACCCAGGGATTGAACCTGGGTCTCCTACACTGCAGGCAGATTCTTTACTGTCTGAGCCATCAGGGAAGTCTTATCATGGCAAAGGAACTGACCTAGGAGAACAGACTCCATTGGCTGCAGTTGTCAGGTCGGCATCCCCACAGCCCTGTGGGCAAGTCATACTGTTCAAACAAGGAAACCGGTTCAGTGATTTGCTCAAGGCAACAATTTTCAGGTCTCCTGCTTTCCTAGTCCTCCCGTGTAGCATCTGACTTCTGCTGATAAGCAATTGCAGGAGCCTGAATGTTTCCTCTAGAGTTCAAATAAATACGTTGTGGGATTTGTGTTCATTTTGGAAAAAAGTAGAGCCCTGGAATCAGACAGACCCGTTTCAAATCACGACTCTGCTGGTTACTCGTAACCTTGGGCAAGTTGCTTAACCTCTCCAAGTCTCACTTTTCTCACCCATAGAATGGTAAGGAAAAGATTTACCTTTATAGGGTTATTATCCCATTTAAATAACTGATTATTTCTCAAGGGCCTGGCACGTATGGGCATACTGTATCTGATGGCCTTTCCTTAGGAAAGGGCAGAGGGTTTCCTGGCAGAAAGGGCTCCTCACACAGCCGAAGTGAGTGCTGTAGCCTCTTGGGAGGGATCTTGACCTCTGTCCCAAGGCTCTGCTCCAGACCAGAGGAATCATGAGGGTGCTGCAGGCTGCCAGACAGTGTGACAGGGGTCATTTTTCTTCCCTCTCACTCTCCAGACTCTGGGTTGATCTTGAAAGGCAGCTGGGAAACCAATACGCTCGCCTCCCCAGCCTGGCCCTCCACCAGGCTCAGGAGGGAATCCTCCTCAAGCAGGTAATTTGGGAGGCCTTGGGAAGTCCATCCATGCTCAGGAAATTCAAGTACCCTCTTGGCCCATTGAAAGCTCCTGGCTCACCATCTATGCATGGTGATATGGCTTTTCTGCCCACTTCAGGCCTGTTGTCCACAAATATTGGCACAGCTGAGCTCACATAAACACAAGTATACTCTGGTCTATCTGCAATAACTTTGTGTCATTGTTTAAAAGTGGTTGTGACTGTGGGTTGTGAGGGAGGGTTAACACCCAGGCAGGGGGCCCCAAATGTGCAGATATAATGACCCTCTAAGAAGGCAACTTAGAGGAATAGGCCAGCAAAGGGGAACTGAGCAACCAGGGGTCCACCTATTGGAGCTCATCATAGAAGCAGACAAGGAGAAGGAAAAGACCCAGCCCACTAGGGTGACCAGGGCATCATCTCAGGCCTGAGCTGCCTGTGGAGGCAGTGCGGCCCCGCAGACAGAGTGGCAGCTCTGGAAGCTGAATCATCTGCCTTCAGATCTTGTGCCAGCCCCTCTCACAAAACTCAGTGCCTCAATGTTATTTTGATTGCAGCGTTGTTCATAATTGCAAATATCAAAAACAATGCCACGGGAGAGTGGTTGAATACGCCACAGCACACATCCACACAAAGGAGTGCTATGCAGCTCTACAAATGAATCAGGAAGATCTCTAGGAACGGATATGGAGTGATTTGCAAGCTATACTATGAAGCGAGGGAAAAAAAGCACAGAGGTGTGTTTATAGAATGCTACTTTTCATGTAAGAAAAAAGATACAAGAAAACATTTATGTGTCTGCTCACCTGTGATGCAAAAAATATATATATACATACACACACACACGTGTGTGTATGTGTCTGTGGATATAAAATAAAATAAAGAATAAACCAGAAGGTAATGAGATTGGTTCCCTACAGGAAATGGATGTCAATGGAGTGGAAAGAAGAGAGGAATGGGAGTGAGCCAAAGGGATGAAGAGGGAGTGAAACTTCTCTGAGTGTGCCTTTTTTTTTTAGAATCATGAGAATACCTCACACAATCCACAAATAAAGAATCAAGATCAGCCAGGATGTGGGTTGAACTAAAATGAAATACAAAGAATAACAAGTGGACACAAATGTATTTTTTAAAAAAAAGAATAAAATAACTACACGGAGAAACTAACCTAGGTAACTTGGAAAGTAAGCCTTTTGACTACATAAGACAACAAACAACAGAAGTCTACACACACTTTAAAATGGTTAATTTTACAGTATGTGAATTCTACCTCAATTTAAAAAGAGGGGGGAAAATCCATTCACAAAAACTGTGCTCTGGTTAGTGAATATTTTTCCTATGAGAATCTGGGTTAGCAGTTTTGAAACTACTTTGTCTTGAGCAAGTATTGCTTGGAGAAAAAAGTTACAAGTCAGGAAATACAGAATTTTGTGCTCCTTCCAATTTTGAATAGTGTGATGTTAGATTGGAATTGGAAGTATCACTATGAACTCACGATTTTTTTTTTCTGGCCACAAATCAAGGCATGTAGGATCTTAGTTCCCTGACCAAGGATCAAAGTCAAGACCCCTGCAGTGCAAGTATAGAGTTTTAACCCCTGAACCACCAGGGAAGTCCCTGAACTCAGGATTTTTTAGGTATATATACACAGATGGATAGATATAGGGATAGAGATGTGAGTGTAGAGAAGTGTATAGAAATACATTTCCTAGTTTTATTCTCTGAGATGGCCTATAAGTAGTGATACTCCAGTACATAGTGCCTAGGTCTTGGTTTCTTCAGTAAGAGAAACCAGAGCTCTTTGGAGAAATGGCTGATTCTGAGACTAGATAGGGAAAGTATAAGATGAGCCTGTAATACTCTTGTGCTGCCAGAAAGGGAGGACATGCTAAAAAAAATTGGGGGCATGTTAAAAGGACACAGGAACCAACTCAAAGGGGCTCCTGTAGCCAAATTTGGGACTATCTGAATCTTAAATAAGTAATGATAGAAATCTAGATAGTATATTAAAAAGCAGAGACATTACTTCGCCAACCAAGGTCCGTCTAGTCAAGGCTATGGTTTTTCCCGTGGTCATGTATGGATGTGAGAGTTGGACTATGAAGAAGGCTGATCGCCGAAGAATTGATGCTTTTGAACTGTTGTGCTGGAGAAGACTCTTGAGAGTCCCTTGGACTGCAAGGAGATCCAACCAGTCCATTCTAAAGGAAATCAGTCCTGGGTGTTCATTGGAAGGACTGATGCTAAAGCTGAAACTCCAATACTTTGGCCACCTCATGTGACGAGTTGACTCACTGGAAAAGAGTCTGATGCTGGGAAAGATTGACGGCAGGAGGAGAAGGGGACGACAGAGGATGAGATGGTTGGATGGCATCACCAACTCGATGGACATAGCTTTGGGTAGACTCCGGGAGTTGGTGATAGACAAGGAGGCCTGGCGTGCTGTGGTTCATGGGGTCGCAAAGAGTCAGACACGACTGAGCAACTGAACTGAACTGAACTGAATTATATTAGTACATAGTATTTTATCAGTGTTCCTTTCCTAGTTGCAGCAATAGTACTATGGTTATATAAGATGTCAACATTAAGGGATGTCAGATGGGGGAACTCTATATATGATTTGGGAACATTTTTGTAAGTCTAAAATTATTCCAAAATAAAAAACCAAAAAAACAACTCAGTGTGTGAAGCAGAAATTGTTTAGCACTAGGTGAAGAAACTGCCTTGCATACTGGGGCTGTGTAATATAACACAAAAGACAAAACAAAAGGATTACATGTGCGACAAGATGGTCCCAACTCAGAAGGGAAACTGAGCTGGATTAAAAGGAAGATTCAGATTACCTATGTGTATATAACTTAGTCACTTTGTTGTATAGCAGAGATTGGCACAATATTGTAAATCAATTATACTTCAAAAAAATAAATAAATCAATAAAAAGAAGATACAGGTCTCCCATTTAGGGCTTACTCCAGGGTGATGCACATTGAGTAGAAGCACCATTGCACCATTTCCATTGTTCAGTTTGCCCAGCTGAATGAATATACCTGTACTAGAAGTAGGGCTGCCCCTACCACACTGGAAGGCAGTAGAGACCTGGGGCTCACACGTTCACTTCTGATTCCTTTCCTTCTACATACAAACCCTGGTGCCTCATGAAGAGAGCTGAAATCTCCCTCCACCCACCCCACACACAGTACCCCGAGCCCCCGGCCATTTACCTAAATCCACCTTTCCATTTCATGCCCTTACCTGGAGCTTCTCTCTGAAAAAAAAAAATCATTCTTTAGGAGGAACTGTGCCAAAAATGAGTTAATATTCCCCATGTCAAAATCACACATTTTTGGTGCTTTTAAAATAATGCTACCCAAGGCAGGCAAAATTTCAGGAAAAGAGACAAGTCGTGGGAACTTGGTGAAAATATAATCCTATCAAAAAGCAATTAGGCAATGTTCATTAAGAGCCTCAAAAGGACTGCACATTCTACCCAATAATTTCACTTCTGGGACAATATCCAAAGGAAGCAACCAAGAATGCAGAATGACTTCTGCACAGATTGTTAAAAACCATGGATTAAACACTTGGTAAGTAGTGAACTCTGGGAGTTGGTGATGGACAGTGAGGCCCAGCACAAAGAGTCGGACACGACTAAATGACTGGACTGAACTGAACTGAACTGAAGTGTGTGTTAGTTGCTCAGTTGTGTCCAACTCTTTGTAAAGCTATGGACTTCCCACCAGGCTCCTCTGTCTACGGGATTTCCCAGGCAAGAATACTCGAGTGGGTTGCCATTTTCTTCTCCAGGGGATCTTCCTGACCCAGGGATCAAGCCTGGGTCTCCTGCATCACAGGTGGATTCTTTACCATCTGAGCCACCAGGGAAGCAACTCCTACTAAAGTGAGAGTAACTGGAGCTTTTAATAGGTATAAATTACCACACAGGGGGAAATGAGAGAGGAGAAAAACAGAAACAAAATTTTGAAAGCTGGAAAGCAAATAACTTGGCAGGACCAAAAGAACAGAATCCTAAGCTGGCAGCAAAGGATGCTGATGACCATCCCAATTTACATCATGTGTATGTGTGCTCAGTTGCTCAGTCATGTCTGACTCTTTGCCACCCAGGCTCCTTTGCCACCCAGGCTCCTGTAGCCCACCAGGCTCCTTTGTCCATGAGATTCTCCAGATAAGAGTGCTGGAGTGGGTTGCCATTTCCCTCTCTAGGAGAACTTCTCGACCCAGGGATTGAACCCGTGACTCTTAGGTTTCCTGCATTAGCAGGTGGGTTCTTTACCACTAGCGCCACTTGAGAAGCCCTTCAATTTACATCACAAAATCTCTCAAAAGGTTGAGGAATTGATGGCTCTAGATCTCTCAGAAAGTGAAGGAGAAGGCTGAAATATGGGTGAGTCTTAAAAGGCCATTTTAAGAAGCAATTGGATCCCAGTTTTCTACCCTCACCCCAACACTTCACAGCCAGGTATTGGCCAGGTGATGGCCAAGCTCCAACAGATCAGAAGCTTCTTCCCTGAAGAGAGTCAATCCAAGGGTTTTCAGGGACTGCAGAAAGACTAGCACAGCAGGTCATCCTGAAAACTTGGGGCTCAAGGGCATGTGTGCACAGAGGCTGTGCACTTCCCCCAAGGCAGAAGAACTGAAGAGTGAGCCTCATGGGAAAAGGCTAAAAGATCCCAACATCGAAAGCCCCTAAACTACCTCACCCAGCCACATGAGGTCACAGTTGGCAGATTCATTGGCTGTTCAGAGCATCCGGTCATCTTTTTAGTTCCTCATTTCTTTCTCTTTTTTCTAATATTATTTTTAAATCATTTAAGACTTTCAGAAAAGTTGAAAGAAGAGTACAAATAACTCCCATATACCCTGTGTTCATATTCCCAACTGTTAAATTTTTCCCTATGTTTGCTTTATCATTTTCTCCCTCTTCATCCTCCCTCTCTCTCTCTCCCCCACCACCCCTTTTCTCCATTTATTTCCTGAACACTTTTAAGGTAAATTGCAGATATGCCCCTAAATGCTTCAGAGTTTTCATCCTAAAAATAAAGTAAATGCTTATATAACCACAGTACAATTCTGAAAATCAGGGGATTAATACAACACTATTATCTACCTACTGGCCTTATTCAAATTTGGTCAATTTCTCCAATAATGTCCTTCATAGAAAAAAATTTTTCTGACCCAGGTTTATATATTGCATTTAATTGGCACATCTCTCTACTCTCTTTAATCTAGAACAGTTTCTCAGCATCTGTGTGCGTGTGTGTTTCATCACTTTGACATCTTTGAAGAGGAAAGGCTGTTTATTTTGTAGAATTTCCATCAATTTGGATTTGTCTGTTGTTCCCTCATGATTCAGTTTAGTTTTTTTTTTTTTTTTCATCTTGGGCAGAAATGCCTCAGAAGTGATGCTGTGCTCTCTTCATTGAAGCCTATCAAAAGATACAAAAGGTCAATTTGTCCTATTTTGGGTGATATTCACTTGGTTTCTCCACTGTACATTTACTCTGTAATTGGATAAGAAATACTTTGAGACTATGTAAATGTCCTGTATTCATCAAACTCACACGCAGTCATTTTAACATCCATTGATGATTCTTGCCTGAATCAATTATTACTGTGATGGTTGCCACGTGGTGATTGTTTTTTTTTTTTGCTGTGCTAGCTCTTCATTGCCACATGGGCTTCTCTACTTGTGGTGCTTGGACTCAGTGACCCTGCAGCATGTGGGATCCTAGCTCCACAACCAGGGATCAAACCAGTGTCATTAGCATTGGAAGGCAGACTCAACCATTGGACCACCAGGGAAGTTCCCAAATGGTGATTTTTTAAATTCTATTATTCCTTTCACATTTATTAGCTGGCATTCTATTGTTTTTTAAAAAAATTTTCTTCCCTCCTACTTACTTATTAATACATTTATATACATATGGACTTGGAGATTCTTATTTTATTCAATGGTTATAGTGTATCATTATCATTTATTTTGGTGATATTATTTTGGTAAAGATATTAAGAAGAGGTGGCAAGAATACACAGAACTATACAGAAAAGATCTTCATGACCCAGATAACCACGATGGTGTGATCACTCACCGAGAGTCAGATACCCTGGAATGCGAAGTCAAGTGGGCCTTAGGAAGCATCACTACGAACAAAGCTAGTGGAGGTGATGGATTTCCAGTTGAGCTATTTCAAATCCTGAAAGATGATGCTGTGAAAGTGCTGCACTCAATATGCCAGAAAATCTGGAAACCTCAGCAGTGGCCACAGGACTGGAAAAGGTCAGTCTTCATTCCAATCCCAAAGAAAGGCAATGCCATAGAATGTTCAAACTATAGCACAATTACACTCATCTCACACACTAGCAAAGTAATACTCAAAATTCTCCAAGCCAGGCTTCAGCAACATGTGAACCATGAACTTCTAGATGTTCAAGCTGGATTTAGAAAAGGCAGAGGAACCAGAGATCAAATTGCCAACATCCGCTGGATTATCAAAAAAGCAAGAGAGTTTCAGGAAAACATCTACTTCTGCTTTATTGACTACACCAAAGCCTTTGACAGTGTGGATCACAATAAACTGTGGAAAATTCTGAAAGAGATGGGAATACCAGACAACCTGACCTGCCTCCTGAGAAATTTGTATGCAGGTCAAGTAGCAACAATTAGAACTGGACATGGAACAACAGATTGGTTCCAAATTGGGAAAGTAATACGTCAAGGCTCTATATTGTCAATGTGCTTATTTAATTTATATGCAGAGTATATCACACAAAAAACTAGGTGAAATACAAGCTGGAATCAAGATTGCTGGGAGAAATATCAATAATCTCACATACACAGATGACACCACCCTTATGACAGAAAGTGAAGAAGAACTAAAGAGCTTCTTGATGAAAGTGAAAGAGGAGAGTGAAAAAGTTGGCTTAAAAAAAAAAAAACTCAACATTCAGAAAACAACGATCATGGTATCTAGTCCCATCACTTTATGGCAAATAGGTGGGGAAACAATGGAAATAGTGACAGACTATATTTTGGAACTCCAAAATCCCTGCAGATGGTAACTGTAGCCATAAAATTAAAAGACGCTTGCTCCTTGGAAGAAAAGCTATGACCAACCTAGACAGCATATTAAAAAGCAGAGACATTACTTTGCCAACAAAGGTCCATCCAGTCAAAGCTATGGTTTTTCCAGTAGTCATATATGGATGTAAGAGTTGGACTATAAAGAAAGCTGAGCGCCAAAGAATTGATGCTTTGAATTGTGGTGTTTGAGAAGACTCTTGAGAGTCCCTTGGACTGCAAGGATATCCGACCAGTCCATCCTAAAGGAAATCAGTCCTGAATATTCATTGGAACGACTGATGTTAAAGCTGAAGCTCCAATACTTTGGCTACCTGATGTGAAGAACTGACTCACTGGCAAAGATCCTGATGCTGGGAAAGATTGAAGGCAGGAGGAGAAACGGGATGACAGAGGATGAGATAGTTGGATGGCATCACTGACTCGATGGACATGAGTTTGAGTAAGCTCCGGGAGATGATGATGGGCAGGGAAGCCTGGCATGCTGCAGTTCATGGGGTCACAAAGAGTCGGACATCACTGAGTGACTGAACTGATTTTGGTAATCCAAATTTTTCCAGGTTTGACCAGTGGAAAAATTTCCAGGAACTAGGGCAAATCGTCAGACTAAAAATTAGAGAAAAAATTAAAATTTTTAAATTATAAACTAAATTTAATTAGTCCAAGCGGTCCATCATCCAATAATAGGACTTCCAAAGAGGACACACACACAGACACACGGATCCCACACAGTGACATAGGGACACACACAAACACATATACAGAGACGCAGACCCATATACCCAAATTCAGATACAAACACAAACATGGACACACACACTGGAAGAAATCATCAACAAGAAAATTAAATTTCCCAAAATGAAAGTGTTTACATTGGAAGAACTTTTGGAAAACCCATTACAATGCATGACTGGTCAGAGCTCTAGGGACAAAGGAAAGACCCTGCAAGTTTCTAGAGGCTGGGGAGTAGGCCAGATGACCACATACAAAGGGTCAAGAGCCAGAAGAGCTTCCTATTTCTCAACAGTGCTAAAAGCCAGAAGCCAGTGACTTCAAATTTCTGAAAGAAACTTTTTATCACCTTCAGTTCTCTACCCAAATTACCAGTCAGTTCTAGATATGTTCGAACTACCAATCTCAGACATTCAAATTCTCAAAAGTTTTCATTTTTAAGCACTCTGTCCTAGGAAACTATTGGAGGAGGTGTTCTACCCAAAGGGGTCAGTAGACCAAGAAAAGGGCTTCCCTGGTGGCTCAGATAGTAAAGAATCTGCCTGCAATGCAGGAAACCTGGGTTCAATCCCTGGTTTGAGAAGATCCCCTGAGAAGTAAATGGCAACCCACTCCAGCATTCTTGCCAGGATAATCTCTTGGACAGAGGAGCTTGGCAGGCTCCAGTCCATGGGGTCACAAAGAGTTGGACATGACTAAAGCAACTTCACACACACAGACCAAGATAAGAGACCAGAGATATAGAAAACAAGGGATCCAGCACCGGAGAAAGGAGAAAAGATCCCTGGATGATGGCAAAGGGTGGTCCCAGGAAATAGCTGTGCACTAGGCTATGTAGTCCACAGGGCAGTAGGTCAGAAGGCTTCAAGAGCTGTACCTTTGGGAAGATGCAACTCATACAAACCTGATGCATCTGAATGTTTTGAGAGAAGATTTAGGCCATTGGCAAAGTATTTGGATTTGAATTAACAGTAAATATATAGAAAACCAAACAAAGGAATAAACCACGCAATTAACAACTGAGGGGAAAAAAAAACTTAAGCAGGAAAGGAAAAATGAGCATTGTGTACAACATGGCTCAGCTTTAAATGGCATTTACGTAGACACAATAATTGAAACACTGTTAAAACAACCAGGTTAGGCCCAAGATGGAATCACTCATGCTAAGCCACATGCCAGCAAATAAAAATTTAACTAAGTTTCTATGCTCCGCTCTCCCAAAAAAAAAAGGCCTAGGTCAACCAACCAACCAGAGTTTGCCTGCTCCACACGAGGTACCCAACCTGATCCAACACTTCTTTTTGTGTCAAATGCCTAGTATCATTTCCTTGTCCCTGCTTCCTTTATTCCATAAAAATTTCTCACCTAGGGACTTCCCTGGCTGTCCAGTGGTTAAGACTCTACACTCCCAATCCAGGGGGCCTGGGTTCCATCCCTGGCCAGGGAACTAGATCTCATATGCTGCAACTAACACCCGGTGCAGCCAAATAATTATTTTTTTAAAAAAGAAAGAAAAAAAAAAAAACAACCTCTCACCTTGTACAGCTCTGCAGAGCTCCTTTCTGTCTGCTAGATTGTATGATGCCTAATTTATGAATCGCTGAATAAAAACCTACTGGAACAGCACGTTGTCTGTGGAAAATTTTCTTTTCATAACACTACATATTGACTTAGCCAGAATGGTGTTATATTCATTTTGGGAGAATGGGAAGAGTGTGTATAGGAAGGGAGGGCTAGGAAGAAAAAAATTAAGCAAAACATCTTCATCTTCCATGGCGGAGATTCAATAGATAATGCAGACAATAGAAAAAAACAAGACGTCTTCTTTCAAACCTGGTATTTAGAGAAGTGGTAGTAAGTAGATACAAGAATTAGCTGAAAGATATTTTTTTGCCACCGTGTGACAAGGCAAATGGAGAGGAAGAGGTGGGGGGCAGCTGTTGTTTTTTTAACAGTCCCTGGTTCGCTCTATAACTTTGCCAAAATTTTTTTTCTAAAGCAACACTAAAACATTTTAAAGATAAGAAACAGAAGATGTATGCATTGAAATTATATAATCATACCATTATTTTAAATAGCAGAGTTGTATGTAATTTAAATTCCCAAGAGTAGAGAAATGCCTGTGTATTTAGGGTTGTGCTGTACTGTGCTTAGATGCTCAGTGGTGTCCAACTCTTTGTGACTCCATGGACTGCAGTCTGCCAGGCACCTCTGTTCATGGGATTCTCAAGGCAAGAATACTGGAGTGGGTTGCCATGCCTTCCTCCCAACCCAGGGATTGAACTCAGGCCTCCTGCATTGCAGGTGGATTCTTTACCATCTGAGCCACCAAGGAAGCCCAAGAATACTGGAGTGGGCAGCCTATCCCTTCTCCAGGGGATCTTCCCAACCCAGGAATCGAACCAGGGTCTCCTGCATTGCAGGCAGATTCTTTACCAGCTCAGCTACCAGAGAAGCCTGTATCTAGGGTTGTACCCACACAATTATATATGTAAGCAAATTAAAATACCGTTTACAGAGAAGTTATAATGGCTGAAGAAAATGCCTAAGAAAATGCCTCTGACTCCAGTGCTAAGTGAAACTAACAGGTTACCAAACTGCTCTATATATGTTGAGCTTTTTCTGTTTCTGTTTTGGTTTTTGTTTCTCTTGTTTCTTTTTCAATAAAAAGTTTCGCATAGAAATAAGATTAGAAGTAAAGACAACAAAATATTAACAGTGGTTGGATTTAGATAATGGGGCTTTGGATTCTTTACAAAACCAGTTCTATTTTTTAAAATTTAATAAATATTCTTTTGGAGCTTTAAAACTATTTTAATAACAATATTAAATATGTGGTCACTATAGAAAATTGAAAGCATTAACATGAACCAAGAATAAAAGAAAAGGCATGGAGAGTTATTTTTTTATTATGAAAAAATGCAGAGATATTAAAGAACACAGATTTCTCCCTCATGTATGCTCAGTGGCCTGGGAGCAGCCATGTCCAAGATGGTCTGGCCAACTGGGATTTGACCAAGGCTTCCAAGACTTGGCCTTGACTTTGAGTCAGTCTTAATCTGCAGTGTCAAGACTGCTTTTAAAAAAATTGAGATAAAATCTTATTGAAAAAAAAAACTGAACCAGTTTTAATGTTGAGTTTCCAGTCAAGTCTTAGAAACTAAAAAGTCACCCACGCAAAGTTTCAGAAGAATTTCAGAAACTGGGTGACTAACTATGAAAGTTGGAACAAATAATTTTCACACTGACCATCTCTTTTGTTTTATGTGGTTCAGTGCTAAACCCCCAGCCTACTGTCTCTCAGTTTCCGTTTGAGTTTTGTGCTGCTCCTTCGAGTCGTGAGTCACGTGGGAGTCAGTTTATATTGCCTTGGTGTACTCATAGAAAAGGGGGATAATATTTATACATTAAAAAAGTTTTGGTAAGGTTTCACGTACATAATTTTGGGCTACCCATATCAAAGAGTAATTGTCCATTGCAGTGTCCATAATAGAGGTTTTTGTGGAGAGATGCATGAAAACTATATGTTGAAGATGAAAGAAGAGAGAGAGAAATCCAATTTGCCCTGCCACTCTCAGGACCTCTGGGAGGAAAGAAAGGGAAGCAGGGGCCACTCTAGGCTGAATGAAAGGGGACACGTGGCCTCTGCTCGTGAAGAAAGTGGCTCAGTGTTGACGGAACAAGCAAGTGAGGCCACAGTGTTGGTGGGAGTGGCCCCCTGAGAACAGGAGGAAATTCCATCCAAGCCAGAATTAGGCGGACACTTGGGCCTTTCAGTAAAGCAGTCTTGGCCTGTAAATACTATTACTTTGGTTTTTGGTGGTTTTTTTTTTTTAAGTTGCCATTTTTCTTCCCATTTGGCAGCAAATCTGTGGGATTAACGCCCACTCTGTTCCACGCTGGAAACTGTCTCAACTGGCTCTGTGACGTGCCTGAAGCAGCTGCCAAGAGGTTAAGAGACTGAATAGGGCTGCAAAAGCTCATGTAATTTTTAGCAAATTATCTGTCTTCTCAGAAAGACTGTGTGATAACTTGTTCCTGGAGGCTGAGGGGTCTCTGGCTGAGTAGACGCAATCCTTGTACCCAGATAAAGGCAGGCCTCCCCTCTTGGGGTGACTCTGCACAGTCCCCCTATCCCCCTCCAGAAGTGGCTGGGAACACTGGCTCCATTTATGGGACCACACTGCAGCTGGCTGACCCCCTCCACAGAAGACATGCTGATGTGACTCTTCCATCTAGCCTTCTTTTGTGCTCTACTTTAATTGATGATTCCATTTCTCACTTCCCATCCTTTCTTTACTACTTTAATTGAGGTATAACTTAGACACCTAAAAGGCACACATCTTCAGTGTACTGTTTGATGAATTTTCAGATTTCTACACCCACATAAGCACCATCATTTCCCAAGAAATATCCTCCATGTAACTTCGTATTCATTACTGTGCCCCTCTCACCTCCAATGAAGGTCATCATAATTCCAAATGGCTCCACCATAGATCCGTTTCGTCTGTTCTTGAAGTGCCCCTCATTCGCGCACTGTGTGCTCTTTTGTATCCGGTTTCTTTCACTCAACACATTTTTGAGGTGTACCCATGTTGTGTGTATCTGTTCTTTGTGCCTTTTTATTGTGGAGTAGAATTCCATTGCGTGGAGATATCATCTATTTTTGATCCATTCATCCATTGAAGGACATTTGAGTTGCTGCCATTTCAGGGTTATTAGAAATAAAGCTGTTGTCAATGTTCTTGTACATGTCTTCATGTGACTTATGTACACACGTGTTGTACAGAAGAATCCATTTCTCCTAGGGAAGACCAAGGCAGTTAGGTCTGGGTCCAAAATCTTCATTGAGAGCAACAGGACATTGGCAGGATGGCCAGAGGCCTGGCTCTCAAACAGATTTAGAGCATCGAAGAAGTGCCCAAGGTATTCCCACTCAAGGAGGCTGTCCAATGCTCCTAACACTTTAAAGGCAGCGTGTCTGATGGCAATGAATGGGAGTCGTGATTGAGCTCAAGTTTTTATTTTTCATTTAAGTTTTGTGCTTGGCTGATTTCTTCAGACTCTGGCAAGTCTAACATAAACGATTTGGACATCATCTATGGGGTTTGAACCCACCTCTTCATAGATAACCCTGCCCTATCCCTTCACTCAGGAGAGGGTATTAGCCATGGGTCCAGAAAAAAGACTACTGATTCCACTCCATGCCATGGAGACAAAGGAAACTGATCTAGTCCCGTTTGCAGAATCTATGTTGCTGAAGAAGTTTCCCCACAGTCACAATGATGCCCTCCTCCCATTTCCACTCCTTAAGGGTCACTTCACAGATTTATTGAGTGTTTACTGTGTGCCAGAAACAAATCATTTCATTTTGTTGTGTGCTTGTTCGCTTCTTGCATGCATTTACTTCTTATATAGACCCTTGGAGGTAAATATTATGTTATTCGTTTCATAGGTGAGGAAGCCACGGCTTAGAGAAAATAAACATTTTAGGTTAGGGCTGCCTTAACAAAATACTACAGATTGGGTGGCTTAAACAACAGAAATGTATGGTCACACAGTTCTAGGGGCTGGAAGCTCAAGATTAGAGTGCTGGCACGGTCAGGTTCTGGTGAGAACTCTCTTCCTAGCTTGTAGTGTGCTACGTTGCTTCAGTCATGTAGACAGAGCCTTTTTGCCATGTCCCCACACAGCAGGCAGAGGGAGCAAGTTCTCTGGTGCCTTTGCTTCTAAGGACACCAATTCCATCATGGAAGGCCTCAGCCTCAAGACTTCATATAAACCTACTTGTTTCTTAAAGGCCCCATCTCCAAATACCATCACACTGGGGGTTAGGGCTTCAACATGTGAATTGGGGAGGAGGGCACAATTCAGTGCATAGTAGTCAATAGTCCATGGCACACGCTAGTAAGCAGTGGACCTGGGGTTTGAGCCTAGGTCTGATTCTAGAGTTCATGTACTTAACCATCACGCTATAATATAATGCTTTGATGGTATCAAGACCTCTGCTCACATTCATGTTCTACCACCAACCATTGGGATGGGATACAGCCAGGTAGATCCTGAGTATCAGGCCACAAGGTCAGATCACAGTGGCAAGGACTACCAACCCAAATGTACCACCAGACTCCGAGTCCAAGCCCACCCCTGCATTTGCTCTTTTTCCTGCTTAGGATTTCTTAGGACTAACCATCCTTCAAAATCCAGCTGAAGCTTATCTGCTCCTGGAGGGGTCTTTCCTGTTGATACTGCCCCTCAGTAGTCTCCCTCTTATCAAGCACTTCTTGTCTTCATGATCAATTATACAATCAGCCCCATGTTCACTATCTTGTTCACTGTCTCTATGAGACATTTTTCTGTAGGAGAGAAAGAGAAGGTCTGAACTATGTTGGTCTAATGAAAATTCAGGAGGGGAGAGAAGTGCCAGAGAATGTTCAGTTGAGGTCACTGATTAGAACAAGGGGGAGATAATAAAAGATTACTACTCATGTGAGGATATTTGGCAGATTGGAACAGGCTAACAACCTTCATCCCTACCTTATACCTTACATAAGCATTCTGGTGGATTATAAAACTAAATATGGACAAAACTTTGAGATTTCTGAATAGAATATGGAAGAATATCTTCATTATATGAGATGAAGGAACGTTTTCTTAAACAAGACACAAAAAGCAATAATCACAAAGTAAAAGATTGATACATTTGACTACACTAAAATTTTGCAAGTTTTAATTCATTAGACGACTACATAAAGAAGGCACAAAATGAGAGAAGATATTGCAAATCAGTCATTAACAAAGGACTCACAGGGAGTTAGTTCCCTGGCAGTCCAGTGGTTAGGACTCGTCGCTTTCACTGCCAGGCCCAGGTTTGATCCCTGGTCGGGGAAGGCTTTGCTGATAGCTTAGTTCGTAAAGAATCCACCTGCAATGCAGGAGAACTGGGTTCAATCCCCAGGTTGGGAAGATCCCCTGGAGAAAGGAAAGGTTACCCACTCCAGTATTCCGGCCTGGAGAATTCCATGGACTGTATAGTCCATGGGGTCGCAAAGAGTCAGACATGATTGAGTGACTTTCATTTTCAGGGAATTGAGATCCCACAAGACCAGTCACTGCCAAAAATAATTTTTTAAAGAAAAAAAGGACTCATTCAGAATATATAAAGCACATATACATACAATGAAGGGGGAAAAGGCAACTCAGTATAAGAATGGGGAAAACACTGAAATAGCCATTTCGAACAAGTAAATACAAGTAGCTAATAAGCATATGAAAAACTATTTGACTTCATGTTAAAGAAGGAATACAAATTAATACCATGATGATATAACACTATACACATATCATATTGGCAAACATTTAAAAGACTGATAACCCCAAATGTTGGGGAGGATGCACAGCAAAGTAAATCAAAATGGCTGATGAGTTGCAAATTTGTACCATCTCATTAGAAAATGCTTTAGCATATGCTGACAAAGGTGAAGATACACATATCCTATGACCTAGCAGTTCTACTGGGGTAAATACTAAAGAAATTCATGCATACATTCACCTGTTTATGACAAGTCCCTCATTTTCCATCTTTGTGTTTTTGTGCTATGCACTGAAGTATTTCTTCAACTTGAGTTTACAAGCCACCATGTTGTGTCTTAACATCCTTTTCTTCTAATCAGCTCCTGAATTGAGCACTTGGGAAGTAATGTTGACTCAGAAAATATTTTGCACTGAAAATGACTCCTCCCATGTTCATATTTTTTATTCAAATGGTTATCTTGAACAAGTTGTGCTGGACATGTGTTATCCTTGATCTGAATTATCTTTTCTCTAGTTTCTGGGACTTCTAAGTTAGTTTTACTTGGGGCTGAAGTTCAGTTATTAAAATACAGAGGCAGTAGACCCCAAAGTGGTAGAAGATAAAGTGGTCTCATTTCTCAGGGGCTCCCCGTAGAAACAGGTAGGCTTCCAGTTCCCTGCTGAAGCATAGAAGAAAATGTTCCTTCTCCAAGGTCACTTCACACCTCCTTAGACTCAGACATAGAAAGGACACCATGGCCTACCATGGTCTCTTGGAAGTTCATATAATCAAACCCACCTGAGGAATCCAATGACAGTCCCCCTCCTCCCACCTTGAGATCCATGTCTTGGTGACCTGAGCTTTTTCCAGTAGCCACCTCATTCTTTTCAATGCTTTATATTTTATTGAAGTATAGTTGAATTACAATGTTGTATTAATTACTGCTCTACAGCAGTGACTCAGTTACACACACACACACACACACACACACACATATATACATTCTTTTTCATATTCTTTCCCACTATGTTGTTTTTTTTGAAATTTTTTTTAATTGGAGGCTAATTATTTTACAATATTATATTGGTTGGTTTTGCCATACATTGACATGAATCTGCCCCGGGTGTACATGAGTTCCCCCTCCTTAACCCCCCTCCCCCCTCCCTCCTCCCTTTATCCTCCCTCTGGGTCATCCCCGTGCACCAGCCCCAAGCATCCTGTATCATGCATCGACCCTGAACTGGTGATTCGTTTCACATATGACAACATACATGTTTCAATGCCATTCTCTCAAACCATCCTACCCTCACCCTCTCCCTCAGAGTCCCAAAGACTGTTCTATACATCTGTGTCTCTTTTGCTGCCACTATGTTTTATCACAGGATATTGAATATAGTTCCCTGTGCTACATAGTAGGACCTTGTTGTTTAGCCATTCTATACATATCAGTTTGCAATTGCTAATCTCAAACTCCCAATTCAAGCCTTTCCCACTGCCCTCCCCCTTGATAACCACCATTCTATTCTCCATGTCCCTGACTCTGCTTCTGTTTCAATAGATAAGTTCATTTGTGTCATATTTAGATTCCATATATGTGATATCATATGGTATTTGTCTTTCTCTTTCTGACTGACTCCACTTAATATTATAATATCTAGTTGCATCTGTGTTATTGCAAATATTATTTCATTCCTTTTTGTGGCTGAGTACTACTCCATTGTACATATGTACCACATCTTTATCCACTCATATGTCGATGGACATTTATTGTTTCCATGTCTTGGCTATTGTGAATAGTGCTGCTATGAATATAGGGGTTTATGTATCTTTTTGAATTATGGTTTTTGTCTTGATATGTGCCCAGGAGTGGGATTGCTGGATCATATGGTAATTCTATTTTTACTTTTCTGAGAAACTGCCATACTGTTTTCCACAGTGGCTGCACCAACTAACATTCCCACTAACAGTGCAGGACAGTTCCCTTTTCTCTACACCTTCTCCAGCATTTGTTTTTGTAGACTTTTTAATGATGGTCATTTGACCAGCATGAGGTAATACCTCATTGTAGCTTTGATTTGCATTTCTCTAATAACTAGTGATATTGAGCATCTTTTCATGTTGGACAAATGTCTCTTTAGGTCTTCTGCTCAATTTTAAATTGGGTTGTTTGCTTTTTTGTTATCGAGTTGTATGAGCTGCTTGTATATTTTCAAAATTAAGCCCTCATCAGTCACATCATTTGCAAATATTTTCTCCTGTTCTGTAGGTTGTCTTATGTTTATGGTTTCCTTTGCTGTGCAAAAGCTTGTAAATTTGATTAGGTCTCACTGTTTATTTTCATTTTTATTTCCATTTCCTTGGGAGACTGAGCAAAGAAAACATTGGTGGAATTTATATCAGAGAATGTTTAACATACGTTTTCTTCTAGGAGACAGGAAATAGCAAGGGGATTTTCTTTATGTGAGGTGACACTGTTAGTTTTTGAGGCATAGGATCCAGACAGAACACAGAATGGTACACAAAGTTTGCAGCAGCTGTTCAGAATGCAATCTACAATGAGAAAAAAAAGAGCTACCACCCAGACACCACTGGATCATTTTTTTCAGGAGGGTAGATAGAATTGAATCCAGCAAGGAACCAGTCCAATCAGTGTCAGTCATGAGTGAAACTGCAGCTTGCCCTCCATCTCCTGTTGCTGACAATCCTTCATCTCTACCATCTCCCACATCCTCTTCCTCCTCCAGTCAGTAACTCTTCCTGCCTGTTCACTCGATGCCGGCCCCTGTATGCCAGCTGTTGTACCATACTATGGTACTTTTCAAGGTACTGTACTGTAAGATCAAAAAATGTTCTATTTTTTGTGTTTGTTTTTATGTTTTATTTGGTGAAAAGTATTATAAACCTGTAACAGTATAGTACTATAGAGCCAGTTGTGTTAGTTGGGTGCCTAGGCTAACTTTGTTAGTCTTGGTGAACAAATTGGATTTACTAATGTGCTCTCGGAACAGAACTTGTTCATATGTTGGGGACTTAATGTACTAAAAAATGTCTCAAATCAATGATCTTAGTTTCCACCTAAAGAAACTAAAATAAAAGCAGCTAAAGAAATCTGAAGTAAATAGAAGGAAGGAAAATAATAAAGATGAGAGGGAAAATTGAGGACAAAAAAACAGAAATACAATAGGGAAAAAACAGTGAAATAAAAAATTGATTTTTTGAGAAGATCAAGAAAATTTGTAAACCTCTAGCCTGACTGATGGGGAGGAAAAAAGACAAATTCACTAATATCAGGAATGACAAAGAACTGTAGATTCCACAGATATTGAAAGGATAAATTACTTGAAAGCCACAAACTACATTTTCTTTAATATATATATTAAATAAAATAATCTTGTAATTACAATATTCTATCAGATATTTTAGGAAGAAATAACACTAGTTTTATACAAACTCAAGAAAACTGAGGAGAGAAAATACTTTCCCACTCATTCTCTGAGGCCAAATTACCCTGATAACAAAACCAGACAAAAACATAATCAGAAAATACAATTGTTGACCAATATCCCTCATGAACACAGATATAAAAATCTCAACAAAAATTAGCAATATATAATCCACCAATATATAAAATAAAACAGCATGAACAAGTGGGCTCTATCCCAAGAGTTTAATATTAGTTTCAGTTCAGTTCAGTCGCTCAGTCGTGTCTGACTCTTTGCAACCCCATGAATCACAACACGCCAGGCCTCCCTGTCCATCACCAACTCCCGGAGTTCACCCAAACTCATGTCCATCGAGTCGGTGATGCCATCCAGCCATCTCATTCTCTGTCGTCCCCGTCTCCTCCCACCCCCAATCCTTCCTAGCATCAGACTCTTTTCCAGTTATTAATAAAAATCAATCAATGTAATTTACCATATTAGCAAACTAAAAAAGAAAAAACATATAATCATCTCAATCAATGCAGAAAAATCACTTTATTTAAATTCAACACATATTTCTGATTTTTTAAAATCTCAGCAAACCAGCAATAGAAGAGGATGTCCTCAATCTTCAAGGGGAATCTATGAAAAACCTTCAATTAACTAGAACTGGGAATAAGCAAGGATGTCTGCTCTGACCACTTCAACATTGTACTGGAGGTTCTAGCCAGTGCAAAAAAGCAAGAAAAAGAAATAAATGTACCCAGGTTGGGAAGGAAGCAGTTAAACTAACTTTATTCACAGGTGGTATAATTCTTTATGTAGAAAACCCTCAGGAATCTATAGAAAAGCTACTAGAACTAATAAATGAGCTAAGTAAGGTTGCAGGACACAAGGTCAATATTCAATAATCAATTATAGTTCTATAAAATAGCAGCAAACAATTGGAAACTAGATTTTTTAAAGCACACAATTTACAATAGCCTCAAAATATAAAAAAACTTAGCAATATGAAGATGTTTACTGAAAACTATAAAATACTGCTGAGAGAAATTACAGAAGATCTAAATCAATGGAGAAATATGCTTTTCATGAGTTTGAACACTCAGTATCATCAAGATGTCAATTCTCCACAAATTGAGCTAAAGATTCAATGCAGTGTCAGTCAAAATTCCAACAGAGGTTTTTAAATTGGCAAGCTAAAATTCATCAAGAAATGAAAAGACTCAGAACAGCTGAAACAATTTTGAAAAAGAAAAGTTGGAAAATTTACACTAGCTGATTGAAAGACTTCACAAAACACAAAAACTAAATTGAGATGACTCATAGACCTAAATGTAAAAACTGGCTTCCCCAGTTTTTATGGCTCAGAGGTAAAGAATCTAAATGTAAAACCTGAAACTATAAGGCCCTAGTAGAAAATACAGCAGAATACCTTTGAGACAAAAAAAAACACCTAAACATTATAAAAATGGATAAAATAGATGATATCAAAATTGAGACTTTGGTTCATTAAGACATCATTAAGAAAATAAAAAGGCAAATCACAGACTGGGAAAACTATTTGTAATGCAAATGTCTGACAAATGTCTTATAATCAGATTATACAAGGAGCCTTCCACACATCAGTAACAAAAAAGGAACCCAATTTAAAATGAGCGAAAGATTTGCACACTTCATGAAAGATATACGAATGATCAACATACACATGAAAGGATATTCAACTTTTGAAAGAAAGTTAAAGTGTTAGTCGCTTAGTTGTGTCAGACTCTTTGCAACCCCACGCACTGTAGCCCGCCAGGCTCCTCTGTCCATGGAGTTTCTCCACGCAAGAATAGTAGAGTGGGTTGCCATGCCCTCCTCCAGGGGATCTTCCCAACCCAGGGATTGAACCCAAGCTGAAGCTCCAACATTTTGGCCACCTGATGTGCAGAGCCGACTCATTAAAAAAGACCCTGATGCTGGGAAAGACTGAAAGCAGAAGAAGGGGATGGCAGAGGGTGAGATGGTTGGATGGCATCATTGATTCAATAGACATGAGTTGGAGCAAACTCCAGGAGATGCTAAAGGACAGGGAAGACTGGCATGCTGCAGTCCATGGGGTCGCAAAGAGTTGGACACAACTGAATGACTGAACAACAAAGGGGACTAAGATCCCACATACTGGTAGGTATGGTGCAAAAATGAATGAATAATTTTTCCTTAAAAAAGGGTTATAGGATTATGTGAAATCATGTGTGAAACTTTGAAAATTCTAAAGCACTATAGATTTTTAAAATCTTTCCTTCAATAAATTTTAATTGCTTAGTAGTATTCCTCTATATGGTTATTCTAAAATTCATTAATCAGTTGATGAACATTTGAGTGGTTTCATTGTTGCTATGTCAAATAAAGCTGCTACAAAAATCCACAATAGCAAAAAACCAAGGTGCCAAATAATGTATACAGCATGGTACATCTTGTGTAAAAAGAGAAGGGAACTGAAACTATATACACAAGTTTATTTTTGGAAAAAGAAACAGGAAATATGAGCTAACAAATTGATAATGGTTACTTATCAGTGGTGAGTGAAGACAACTGAAAGGTGAAAGGGATGGGAACAAGACTTCCCAGAAAGCACCTTTTAGCATATTCTTGCATTTTGGACCCTGTAAATATTATATATTTTGAAAATAAAGTTAAATCAAAAGAAAGGGTGTGGGGAGCTATTAATAGATGGGGACTGAAGGAAGCCTAAAATGCAGGTTTCAGATTGCTAGCATGACATGGACTTACTTCAGCGTTAACTAGCAAATTATCTAATGGCTCTTCAATGGGCTCTTATTCATGAAATGTTTGTGTTGACATTATCTGGAGGCGCAGATGGAGTTGGTCTTACAGAGACATTCTATTTCATGAACTCTGAGCCCCATCTGATTCAGGAAAATTTATGACAGGATAATTTGTAGGCTGATCAATATTGTAAAACTTTCCAGGTTTTGTATACAACCCACAGTTGTATTTTCAAATCTTTTTTACTTATTAGGTTTTCTTAACTGAAATTTTTGATGTATCAATAGCTCATATCATTTTGAACTTGTCCCTACCCCTCTCAAATGTTTTCAGTACTGTAATCCAGAAAATCTTGTTGATCGATTTGGGTACTGATTTCCATTTTTAGACATAGAAGCCTTTCCATGTGCAGACATTTCAAAATTTGCATTTGAGTACAAATTTAATAAGGCTTCATTGGTAGCTCAGTTGGTAAAGAATCCGCCTGCAATGCAGGAAACTGGGTTTAATCCCCAGGTTGGGAAGATGCCCTGGATAAGGGAAAGGCTACCCACTCCAGTATTCTGGCCTGGAGAATTCCATGGAGTACGTCAAGGCTGTATATTGTCACCCTGCTTATTTAACTTATATGCAGAGTGCATCATGAGGAACGCTGGGCTGGAAGAAGCACTAACTGGAATCAAGATTGCCGGGAGAAATATCAATAACCTCAGATATGCAGATGACACCACCCTTATGGCAGAAAGGGAAGAGGAACTAAAAAGCCTCTTGATGAAAGTGAAAGAGGAGAGTGAAAAAGTTGGCTTAAAACTCAACATTCAGAAAACTAAAATCATGGCATCTGGTCCCATCACTTTATGGGAAATAGATGGAGAAACAGTGGAAACAGCATCAGACTTTATTTTCTTGGGCTCCAAAATCACTGCAGATGTTGATTGCAGCCACGAAATTAAAAGACGCTTACTCCTTGGAAGGAAAGTTACGACCAACCTAGATAGCATATTAAAGAGCAGAGACGTTATTTTGCTACCAAAGTTCGTCCAGTCAAGGCTATGGTTTTTCCAGTGGTCATGTATGGATGTGAGAGTTGGACTGTGAAGAAAGCTGATCGCTGAAGAATTGATGCTTTTGAACTGCGGTGCTGGGGAAGACTCGAGAGTCCCTTGGACTGCAAGGAGATCCAACCAGTCCATTCTAAAGGAGATCAATCCTGGGTGTTCATTGGAAGGACTGATGCTAAAGCTGCAACTCCAATACTTTGGCCACGTCATGAGAAGAGTTGACTCACTGGAAAAGACTCTGATGCTGGGAAGGATTGGGGGCAAGAGGAGAAGGTGACAACAGAGAATGAGATGGCTGGATGGTATCACTGACTCAATAGACAGGAGTTTGAGTGAACTCCGGGAGTGGGTGATGGACAGGGAGGCCTGGCGTGCAAAGAGTGAGTGATGGACAGGGAGGCCTGGCGTGCAAAGAGTCGGACACGACTGAGCGACTGAACTGACAAATTTATTGAAAGATGACATTTAAATCACATATATGAACTTTTCTAAAGATAACATTCTCATCTAGCTTCACCCTGCCAAATATATTGCTCTATCACAAAGTGGAGAGCTAAAGTTAACACTTAGCTGCGTGCACGCTAAGTCTCTTCAGTTGTGTCTGACTCTTTGCGACCCTACAGACTGCAGCCCACCAGGGTCCTCTGTCCATGGGATTCTCCAGGCAAGAATATTGGAGTGGGTTGCCATGCTCTCCTCCAGGACATCTTCCCGACCCAGGGATTGAACTTGTGTTTCTTATGTCTCCTAGACTGGCAGTCGGGTTCTTTACCACTAGTGCCACCTGTGTATTTGCTTTCTCTTTTCTCCCCCTTACTCTCTTGTATCTCTGGGCATTTGTCAAAGTAGGTGTAATTCAGAGTACTGCTTTGTGTTAACCATACCTTTAATCTATTTGAAACCATCATACACTTACTTATACATGATTATAAATACTTTAAAAGAGTCCTTATGTTCATGAGGAAACTTTCTGTTGTTCATATGAAGACATGTTCCAATTTAAAAAATTATTAAAAAATAGTAATGTTTAATCACTTGGCACTAAGATCATGACATCCAATTCCATCGCTTCATGGCAAATAGATGAGGGAAAAGTGGAAGCAGTGATATTTTATTTTCTTGGGCTCCAAAATCACTGTGGACGGTGACTGCAGCCATGACATTAAAAGACGCTTGCCCCTTGGAAGAAAGGCTATGATAAACCTAGACAGCATATTAAAACGCAGAGACATCACTTTGCCGACAAAGGTCCATATAGTCAAAGCTATGGTTTTTCCAGTAGTTGTGTATGGAAGTGAGTGTTGGACTGTAAAGAAAGCTGAGCGCCAGACTTGATGCTTTCAAACTGTGGGGCTGGAGAAGACTCTTGAGAGTCCCGTGGACAGCAAGGAGATCAAATCAGTTAATTCTAAAGATCAACCCTGAATGTTCATTGGAAGGACTGATGCTGAAAGTGAAGCTCCAATACATTGGCCACCTGATTCGAAGAGCCTGCTCATTGGAAAAGACCCTGATGCTGGGAAAGACTGAGAGCAGAAGGAGGGGGATGACAGAGGATGAGATAGATGGTTGGATGGCATCATTGATTCAATGGACATGAGTTTGAGCAAACTCCAGGAGATGGTGAAGGACAAGGAAGCGTGGCATATTGCAGTTCATGGGGTCACAAAGAGTTGGATGCAACTTAGCGACTGAACAACACATGGCACTGTTTTTAAACCCTGAGAGAACTGTGACTCCACATCTTTTTCAGGTTGGTATACTTAAAATTTTCATATTTTCAATATTTTAAATCAGATTCCCACCTTAAACTAGATTGGTAAGTGGTAGTCAGACCAAGAGTTTAAAAAATGTATATCCCTCTATACATTATTTCTTGAAGCTTATTTGGTTTATTTCTTGATGTTAGTTTCTTGGGCCATTATTTGGTTTTCGGATGGGTACAACTTAGTAGACATCACTAAGACTTAACAGGAATTTCCCTTTCTTCTCTCATTTCCACTTTAATTCATTGTTTGCATTTCCACCCTGATAATTCATCATCTTTTCCAACCATGATTGTGGACCCTAGTGCAACCTAAACCCATGCTTCCTTCCCATTCTACAGAGTGCAACAATCTAGGAGTATGGTATCAGAAGATCAGTACTACTTCCAACATGCTTCTTAAGACGAACTTAACCACTATGGCATATATCCCAGCTTGCTCAGAATAGCCTCATTTGGGGATTGATGCCCTATCCAATTACTAATAGCATTGTCCACTTTTGATCTCAAAGGGGTTCTGGTTTGGCCTATAAAAATAATGTCGGCCTAATTACAGGTTATACATTTTAAGACATTTTTCTTGTTAAATATTTGAAATGAAGTTTCTTTCAAGCATGGCTATGGAGTAAACACTCAGCAATTCCTATTTCTTTGCAGTGAGAGGTAGAATAGCACTTGCTCTGGAGTCAGATCAACATAGTTGCAATCTTAACTTCAATCCTTAGTAACCACAAACCTCAGGCAAGTTACATGATCTCTCTCTGCCTCATTTACTTATCTGTAAGATGGGGCTAAAACAGCAGTCCCTAACCTTTCTGGCACCAGGGTTTCATGGAAGATAATTTTTTTCACGGACAAGGGAAAGGGGGTGGTTCAGGTGGTAATGAGTGATGGGGAGCCATGGAGAGCAGATGAAGCTTTGCTCACTAGCTTGCCTGCAGCTCACATCCTGCCTGTACCTCCCAGTTTGTAACAGGCTACAGACCGGTAGCAGTCTGCGACCTGGGGGTTGGGGATCCCTGGGCTAAAACATACCTCAGAGGGTCACTGTGAGGATTAAAATAAAATACTGTGCTTTGGACATAGTAGGTATCTTTGCTGTTGTTCAGTTGCTAAGTTGTGCCCAACTCTGCAACCCCAAGGACTGCAGCATGCCAGGTTCCTCTGTCCTCCACCATCTCCCCGAGTTTACTCAAATTTCATGTCCATTGATGTGGTGATGATATCTAACCATCTCTAGGAATCTTTAGGCCATACGAAAAAAATACCCTCATTTTCCTGTTCAACTAAAAAGTATGTCCTTTCAAAACCAAAATACTATCAATACATGGATTGCTTCATGGTGTGGTGGTGGTTGGTGCTTTAGTTGCTAAGTCACGTCCAACTCATTGCGACCCCATGGACTGGAGCCCACCAGGCTCCTCTGTCCATGGGATTTCCTAGGGAAGAATATTGGAATGGGTTGTCATTTCCTACTTCAGGGGATCTTCCTGACCCAGGGATCAAACCCGGGTCTCCTGCATTGCAGGCAGATTGACTGAGCCACCAGAGATGCCACATCATGGTATATGTACAAAACTATTAATTACTGTGTAAAGCACTGAAGACCATGATAGTGTTTAAAATTGATGATTGTGCTATTTCACAATGACCAATGTAATTGAACCCCAGTGCTTTTGGAAAGACCAGCGACTCCATCATCCCTCAAATTCAATACCTTCTCGCATCCACTTTGATCCAATTGTTGCTCCCCTGGCAAATGTCACCATCTTGTGCTAAACCCAAATAAATCCACTTAATCCTCATCTTTGCAACAGGGTATGGTCACTTTTGAAAACTTTTAGCTTGTCTAGTATCACCTTCGCTGTTTTAACTTTCTTCTCCATTGCAATTTCCTCTCCTCTTATATGCTGGCATTCTTAAGTGGGTACTTGATCTCTCTCTCCTCACCATACAGTTCTTGTATGATTTCCTCTGGCACCACCTCGATTATGGACAGATACATGGCTCTGGTTCAAGCTTCTCCTCATTCCAACTACTTGGATGCACTACAAGCAATTCTGCTCTTACTTCCTATTCTAGTTAGAAGTACCCCCGACCCACAGGCAGACATCTAATTGGTCTCGTGGACTTTGTCTTTCAAATCTGTGCTCGTTTCCAAACTCACAACATCCAAAGTTCAAGTGCAAATCAGTTCTTCCTTGAATTACCGTGTTTTAGAAATATCCCTTGGGTAGCAATGTGGAAGACAAGAGGGTGCTAAAGCAGGCAAGAAGACTACCGCAAATTCAATGCTGTTTTTGCTTAATTCTGTGGATGTGTCCACAGTAACTACAGGGTAAAGTGTAAACATGTACCATGGAACAGCAGGCTTCTTATCCCTCCAGTTGTAACCCCTTAGTTCCCAAATCCTCTTGCTCTAGAAGGTGTGATATAAATCCTGCTGAAATGCAAGCTGTATTACTACTCACCCTTCTTGCTATCTCTTCTAGGATTTGCTTGGCATATTAATCTGAATCTCCCATGAGACCTGTGTATGAAGAGTAGATCACATCTTACGCAGATTCACTTTTTAGGAGATGCTAAATATATTGACTAAATGAAAGTATAAATGATAATTTAAAGATGTTCTGAGAAGCAGACACTTCATTTAAGGTAATTTCATAATATTACGTGATCTTTTACTTCAGTTGACTGGTAATTTCAAAGTTCCAACGGTCAAATCACTACTTTGGAAAAGTGACTTGGATTTTAGTTCTAAATGCAGAAACCAGAATGTTTTAGTTGATTTAACTTAAATGAGTTAAACAAGTTGAACTCCTATCCCAACAGTGTAAGATTACTGTTTAGCTGGTGACAATGGGAAAAAAATATGGTTTAATTCCACTTTCTGGATCAACATGTTTTTTTTAACACACTAGCTTCTTTCTCTAAACAATGTGTGTGTGTGAGGATGTTATTAAGGCACTCAGATAGAGTGTGTTTAGAGGGATTTAGCTATACAAGCAGTAAAAAGAATAAAAAAAAAATCATTCTACATGTTTTGAAACCTGAAAAATGTAAATTATAAAAGCTGTTAAACTGATAAAAAGAAGGCAGTTTATGTAAGACTTTGTTCATCTACTTATACTTCAGAGTAATGTTGATATATTTCATTTGTCTTCTATCCTCTTACCCATTCAAAGACTAACTGAGCAAGTATTACTCTTGTCATTTAACCTTCAAATATGTATTTAAACACCACTAACTTACTTTTAAACATTAGACAACTTATGTTAATTTTGGCAATAAACTATATCTTAATAAAATGATAGAAAATAAGACATGTTGGTAAGATAAAGTAGAAATGGTTAAGGAACATTTAAGCATAGCTTTAGCATTCTTATAATCTTTGCTTCTGGATAGCTGCCTTGCAAATTTTTTTTTTTTTAAAGTATAGCTGATTTACAATGTTGTGCTAATTTCTTTGACTTGCAATTTTTATTTGCAAAAATGTCTGTCTTGAGTTCTGTTAAAAATATCAGTGGTTAAACATCTTAAACAGCACTTAGACAAGCACTCTTGCTTCTTCACTAAAATACATTTGCAATTATTTCCTTCTGAAATTGTCAAGAGATGACTGCTGCTTGTAGATTTTCAAGGTCAACATTTACCAAATTATTAACTAATTGGATAAAATGTCTCCATGCTTTCAAGCCTTCAAAATGTTTCTAGGAGGACAACATACTCCAAAACTATCTGAAAAAGAGAACTTGTTAATCCAGATAGCACAGCATTTCACCAATAGGATTATAAATTCTCTTTAGTTATATATAATTTTACTTAGAGCATTCTCTATGTTTCTTCACTAAATACTCCTGGAAAAATCTTAGAAAGAGCAGCATGATAAAATGATAATATGTGTCAAATGCAAGGTACATTATCATATGAAATATTATTGTTAATTAGAAGTGATTCCGTAAGGCTAATATAGCTTACTCTATTTTACTACTGCTACAGAACTGAAAGACTCCCTCCCCTGCCCGTATCATGTCATGCAAGCAGGAAAGCATGAAATGTCAAAACTGCCTAACATTAAAAAATAAGTCTCTTAATTTATTTGCATTCTAAAATAGAGCCCTTCATCTGAATCTTATTTCCATAGAAAACACTAATAAATAATGTACAGGATTTGTCAAGCCCATATAACATGCCCTTTAAAACTTTAAGTTCAATCACTATTTGTTTTCTATTATTATACTACATTTTGGCAGAATCTGTTTATTGGTCTGTCATTGCAGAATTGCAACGTAACAATAAACCAGTCTGACATTTAAGGTCTTGAAGATACATACCATATATATTTCTTTAAAAATAATCATACTTTTGTAAGCAATACTTTACAGTAGACACCTCAAAAATCTACCATAGATGGGAAACTTAAAACGAGAAAAATTTAAGTTCTAAATCTTTATACATATATATCCAGATTTCTATATATATTATATATACATACACAAGTATATATAAAATATATATAATCAGATTTGAAAAATGAACAAAAACTGGGCACTGTACATAAAGTCTTTTTAAAACTCAAACCATAGAAAACTCTTTAAACATTAAACAATTTTAATAAAAGTTTCTGTACAATGCTAAGCAGTTTTATTTACACATAGAAAATGTAATAGGAGTAGTGTTTGAAATTACAGAACTCCTTAAAATTTCAATGGCAGGTAAATCTGGAAAAAATAACAGCATTCCATTCACAAATATTTTCAAGCAATAAATACGTATTTATAAATAGTGTAAATTTACATCAGGATTAGAAACAAAAATCACAAATCTGAAGTTTATTCCTTAGTCTATGTGCAATCCATTATCTTTGTGACTTGGCTGTTAATTTTTTAAACATTTTATTTAGGAACCAGAAGTGTAATAACCGTCATGGTTTCAAAACAAGACAGAAAAACATAAAAGCAGTAAAAAAGTTCCTTACCTAACTTTTCACATTAAAAAAAATTTGACCAAATAAAGACTTAAAATTTCTAACTACCTTACAAAGAAATGACCAGCTAGGCTAGTAGTATTTTTTTCCAAGGAAAATTCTGAAGAGGGGAAAAGACAGATGAAAACCAATTCGTCAGCCCAGAAATAGAGAAATATAAAAGAGGTTGTCTTCAAGTCAGTAGTCTGTATGATGTTGCCAGTTTTGTCAGATATATACAAAACATGGAAATTATTATTCTGTTTCTGAAGAACAGCTGATCAGCTTTGTGAGAGTCCTGGAGTAGGAGCAAAGCTTTCCCCTGTCCAGTTGGTTGACACTCCGCACTTGGAAGGTTGCATAGACACAGTTTTCAGCCAGCAGCCTTACGAGATAGCTACAAAAACCAGTGGTGCAGAACTGGGTTACTTCCTGAATAGCAGAAAAGGTCTCATTTAATGTCCATGGAACAATATCAAGATGAGGAGGATGGTAATGGAGGAGCCTGAAAATGGAAGTTAAGTATGTTACTTCGGTAAATAAATTGTTAATAGTGTTTCCTAGCTCAAGGCTACAAACACGGTCTGTGTATAAAGGTAGGGGAAATAACAATTCTCAAGAAAGTTCAACTGCCTGCCACACTCTGTCCAGTATAACCTCCGTTACTGTCCCCCACCTGGCCGATTTTCCTAAGAGTATGAGATCATTACCCTACTTAGTGTACCCTACATTTTGGTACTTCTTCACCAATTAGTCAAAAACTCTTAAAATGTTATTAGGTTGACCATTTTTGAAATTGCTTAAAAATTAAAAGAAGGCTTATAAAAAGTAATATAACAAATCAATTACAACTTCCTTGGTGACTTGCTTCAGAACCTAATTCAACTAGATGATAATTTTATTTAACAGGTAATTTTCTTCTTCAAGCAATCTTGAAGACTACTCAAGTGAAAATACCAGATGCTAACTTCAAAAATTCAGTTTCTGACCACATATGTAAGAGAAAATGTATTGAAGGAATTCAACAATTCATAAATTATGTCTATTTCTTATTCATAAAACTATTGATGTGCTAGAGTAAAATGCTTTCCCCTAAGCATCTGCTGTTTAAAATTTAAAACTGTATGCAATTTATAAAGGTACTTGAATTTCATAAGGTTACATATATAACGTACCAGGAAGTTAAGCTCCATCAAATATTCCTGTAAAGTTACTACTTCTGGCAAGGACAAGGTTTTAAATAAATACAATTAGCTCTAAAAGCAGAAGTTATTTAAAAGCATACATACTGACTCATTTTGTGGACACTAATAACCTATGTACACAAACATTTTATCAACTGAGATCAAATGACACAAAGGATGTGACAGTGTTCTAAAAGTACACAAAGATTTTAAAATGTAGTTACTGTGACATTATTTAGGGCTGGTCTCAAGACAAAAAGTAAAAATAAAATATGCCAATTTCATAGAAATAAATACCTGGAAGTGGAGGAGGGGGGAATATGAGTATTTCCTCATGAAATATCTAATGAGTCAAAGGGAAATTTAAATATTTCATTACCTCCTACTCATCAGGTGGCAGAACAAATCCTGGTGCTTCCCTATCCAGCTAACTATGTACTCACATGTTGGTTTCACTTACTAATGTAAATTGGTCATAGACTTGCATCAGGTCCTCCATTTTGTACTGTTCTAGCACCACAAAATTTTCCAGGTTTCCACTTGTTTTTCTTGCACAGTCTTGGCAATGCACTATGTAGGTCTTTCGAGAATTGCTCTCATTAGTGACAAAAAGCAGATTAAAAACCTCCACCTAGTTCATACAAGAGAAAAAGCATTCAATAGATACACAAAATTTTAGAACATAAAATAATAAAATCTTTTAGAACATAAAATAAATAGTATTTATTTTATTGTACTACTTTATAGAGTTCTACTTTACAAGGAGTTTTGGACAGTGATTACTGATTAAGAGTGGGTACTAAGACAAACATAGCTCTGTTTAAGAATCTTTAATAGGCTGGGTATACTTTGTACCAGATCCAAAGACATAGGTGGGATTGCATCTTTAGGGGAGTGACCCAGGGGAATGACATACTCATTAAAACCACTGGCAAAAAGCCTAATTCAAAAGTTTGATCAAGGTCAGCCTATTTATTTGTTTTAAATTCAAAACATCAGTATACAATCAGATGAAAGTGATCCTTACTTTCCTTCTACTTCTCAATGGTAGCACTGTGTATGGATACTTGTCTTTCCCAATAGACTGGGCTCCTCAAAGATGAAGACTATGTTTTACTCATCACTGAAACTCCAGAGCTTATCACAGAGCTTAGTGCTTAGCCAAACCTCAAAACAATCTTGATGGATTCAATCATCTCAAATAAAAGCCAATGTCAAAATTACACAATTTCAAGGTTTGGAATGGATCATTAATATCCCTGGCAAATATATTCAATGAAAGAAAATTCTCATGATTTCATGTCTTCTTTGAAGTTATTTTAATTGAAATCCCAGGGTTAACCATGTTTTTCATTACTATCAATGAACAATAACAAATAACATAAACCTCATAATCTGAGTTGGAAAATTTGTGAACATTCTTCAACTTGTCCTTCACTACTGCCATTTAATGAGTTGTCTTGTGAATTTTACCTTGAAATATCTTTTTAATTCCTCTCCTTCAATATTCCCACTGCCATGTTCTAATTTAGGCCTTAGGATGACAAAAACCCTTAACACCATTGCAATAGCTTCTTATCTCCATCCTCTCCAATCACTTTTCTCTCTGAAATACTTACCCAACTTGGGTACTTGCTCAGAAACTTTTGATGGCTTCAATGATCTCAGATTGATCAAACTCCTTAAAATCATTCAAAATGCTCTGCAAACTTCCTACCAACCAAACTCATAAATGGAATTTAGAGTCTGTGTTCTAGTTACACTGAACTATTTACCCTTTTCTGAAGAAACCATTCCATTTCCCATGCTGTTCCTACAGCTCATAAAAACATTCATTCTACATTTATTTATTTTTTGGAAAGGAAAATTTGCTTTATTTTTTTAAAAAATTATTTTAATTGGAGGCTAATTACTTTACACTATTGTAGTGGTTTTTGACATACATTAATCTTTATCTTTTTTAGTTGCCTAAAATCATATTCATCCTTAGAGGATGGACTCAAATGTTAATATTTTGGTGAATTTATGCAATTACTAGAAGGGAAAAAACTCAGGTCATTTTCTCCCCTTAGTGTTTTCCTAACAGTCAGACCAACTTTGCATTCACCATAGTCTCATATATAATAGAACTGTTTATAATTTGTCTTCCCTAAGTAGGATGTAAGCTCCTTCAGAGCAGGTACCACATCTTTGTTTCTGCAACTCTTGCAAGCCTTGGCCACAGAAGATTGACCAACGTACTGTGAATTGTACCAGAGAGAACTGAACAATGATCTGCCTGAAACTGTACTGAACTATATCCAGTTTACTGGCATCTATCTACACCTGGAGTGTTCCCAGTTTAAAATTTCAAGATTTAACTTGACACTTATCATCTGTTAAACACAGCTGTCCCTCAGTATCCATGAGGATTGGTTCCAGGACCCTCCATGGGTACCAAAATCTAAGGATGCTTAAGTCCCTTACAAAAAATGGCATACTAACTGCATATAACCTATGCACATCCTCCTCTATATTTAAATCATCTCTAGATTACCTATAATACCTAAAACAAAATAGTTGTTGCTGTATGGCAAATTTAAGTCATTCTCTTTGGAACTTTCTGGAATATATCCCCAACCCCTGAATATTTTCAATCTGTGGTTGGTTGAATCCACAGATAGGAACATGTGGATAGGGAGGGCCAACTGTTATCTACCAGATAAATGATTCTAGTAAATACTTTTAGAGTTAATTCAGTTAATTCACAGTTAGTGAAATGGCATTTCACTAGAATAAAGTTTAATACAGTAGTTAAATAACAACATGGAACACAATGTCAATTTCAGTTAAATGCATTACATAAAAGTACATGAAAAAAATAACTAAAGAGAAACCAAAACTGTAGAGGTAAGAGGCTTATAAAACAACTGAATAAGAACAATCATTTACCTCACAAATGCTACAGTAATGTGCTGGTTCTTCTTTTGTTCGCCCATGCCATATAATCTCTTTTCCCGCAGCAATGAGAGCTTCCCTCAATGTCTGACACTGCTTCAGAGTTCTCAGAAGACAATACCTAGAGTGTGGGGGAAAGTTATTTGTGACCAGCAACTGAATATTGAATATTTTCAGCATGAAAGATGTATCAACAGAAGTAATGTCAAGAGATTCTGTTCTAATAGCTGGAACTTCATTTTTATTTCATCAATTTCTCAGATATTCTCCAATTCAAAAAATAAGACTAATGCTCAGCAGGTCTGATAATGACAGTTATTAGATCATTTAAAGTTGAGAATAATTGGCATCTGAATATCAAAATATAATACCCTGACCCCTTGTTTAAATATAAGTTGCTAATTTGGGCTCTTATTTGGGCAAGTCAATCAACCTCTTTGGGAGTCAATGTCTCATCCTTGAAATAGGGGTCTGAATCCCAGATGGGAAATCTATGATTTTAAGTAAAGTAGGAAAGCACATTATTTCTATCAACACTATCTAGACACTTATAAACAGCATCACTAATATGGTTGCTTCTGAAACTTTTGATATATAAGCAAAAAAGTATTTATGGATAATAGTCATCATACAATACAAAAAATGGTTTCACTGTAGTGTTGAAGAAGACACTAAATTCCCTGATTTTGACTTGAATACCGTGAAATCTTTCATTCATATTAACATAATTGAACTTTCCTTATAATTTACACATTTTCTAAACTCATGCTAATGATACAGCAAATTCTCACAATTTTTTATTTTCCTATAGTTTGCTATCATTACTTGGAGTTGTTTGCTAAATTCTCTTACTCTCCTGTGAATCTTAGAGGTTCAGGTTCTTGATTTGAATAGAAAAGTTAGACTAGATGATCTGTATGGCACTTTCCAGCTCTCAAATTTGGAGACAATGAAAACACCCCTTTAAAGAAAGGAAATGGGTTTAGCAACTGAATGCTGTTTGAAAGTAAAGGTCTGCTCAGTGCTTAGGACAGTGCCAAACATGTAGTAGATGCTCAACAAATATATGACTATGGAACCACTAATATTTAAAGTATGATAAATTATAGCATTTTTAATTTCTCTTAATTTATATTTCTTTGCTATTTTATAAGTTGCTAGGCTAAAGTACTAAAATTTATCAGAACCCACATAAGTTAAAAGCCAGAATAAAAAGAAGATGATTAAAGATAGTCTGATAACTTATTTAATACACAAGGCAAATTAAGGCAAATTCCTTAATTATCACATAGCAATTCTTGGGTGTTTAACTTATTTATAAACAAAATAATGCTTTAAGACTATGGTTGCAAGTCAAAGCTAAGGGTGGGGGTGTGTGTATGTAGCTATGCTAGGGGAGGAGCAAGCAAAAATTTAGAACATGGCAAAAACAGAGAGCATATAAACTCAGGCTTTGCTGCTAGTTCTTGAACAGTACCTGCTCCTCCATTTTTCAATCCCTGTGTCCCTTACACTTCATCTGAGTAAGTTTTTAAAGCAGGGCTTCACAATAAGGTCTTTTTCACAGGAAAAGAACGCCCAGAACTCGGCAGATACCTTTGGAGATTTATAAACTCCATTAGGCTCCCATGTGGGAAAATAAACAAAAATAATACAATAAAAATAAATAATTAAAAATAAGAACCAGACAGGAAGCATGATATTAGATACTTGGCAGATATTATACCATTTAAGGCTGGTGCAGGAGGCACTATTATTTCTACTCTACAAATAAGGAAACTAGGGCACTAGGGCCCAGAGAAGCTGATACTATAAAGCTATTTTTAAGTAGTTGGACTGTTGTTTAGTCGCTCAGTTGTATCTGACTCTTTGAGACCCTAAGACTGTAGCCTGCCAGGCTCCTCTGTCCATGGGATTTCCCAGGCAATACTGGAGTGGGTTACTATTTCCTTCTCCAGGGGATCTTCGGGACCCAGGGATCAAACTTGTGTCTCCTGCATTTGACAGGTGGATTCTTTGTCACTGAGCCACCTGGGAAGCCCTACTGTGCTAGAGGTTTGTGAAAGCAAAAAATCTCAAGTTTTCCCTCACTATCTTACACTGTACTATCGTCTTTCTTGTCTCCTTTCACATCTTCTTACCCATGCCCCCGCCCTTCTCTTTTGAAGATGAGGTTCTCAATCAGCACAGTTCTCCCTCCACACACACAGAGCCTCGGTTCTGTGGAGTCTTACTCCACTCTTTACTCAGCAAATGAACTTTCGGTTCCAATGTTACTACTTTGGCAGGTAGATTGCAGTTTATAATTTATGTAGTTTATAATTTATAATAGTTTCATTTAGAAAAAAGGTAATATACTACTCTTCTGCAAATAATAAAGGGTTACAGCTAAGGCTGCTAAGAATAAATCCTAAGCCAACAGTATTTTACTTCTGAAATTACAGCTCCAAAATTTTTATTTTGTGAGATACAGGAATCTAAGAAAACCAACAGATCTATTAATCTGATTTGACAATGAATAACCAAATTGCAGTTTCCCCTTTGCCCTTATGTTTTTTCCTTAACAGTAAAATTTTTTGTTCCTTCCCATTTTCAAAAGGTAGTGGTTGGAACAGAAGAATTGAGGGAGACAGAAGCTCTTCTGGAGTCCACAGCAAAGAGCAAGTCCTCAAGAAGGAATCTGATTTAACTGAAGGGCAGGGGAAAATCAATAGAAAACAAAGAGATTTAAGGAAAAGATCCTAGGAAAGATACACATATAATAGTCAAAATTTGACTTAACAGTAATCTGTTCTGCTTTGAATAATCCCAGGCTGATTTTATATGAAGACAATGTTTGAGTGTATTGAGGAGCTAAAAGGTAAAAGTCAAATAAAATCAGGGTCGCAGTTTCCTCATTTTAGTTTTGTGGAATTTTAATAAGTTTACTGCATAGCAATTAAGACTTCAACTTGATGAACCTATCTATGAAACAACAACAGATTCACAGACATGGTGAACAGATTTGTGTCTGCTAAAGGGAGAGGGGGAGGGGAATTGGGAAGGGATGGACTGGGAATTTGGAGTTAGCAGATGTAAACTATTACATACAGAATGGATAAACGACAAGGTCCTATATAGGTAACTCTATTCAATATCTTGAGATAAATCATAATGGAAAAAGACTGCAAGAAAGAAAGTATATATGTGTGTAACTGGGACTTCCCTGGAGGTTCAGTGGTTAAGACTCCACACTTCCAATGCAGGGGGCACGGGTCTGATCCCTGGTTGGGGAACTAAGATCTCACATGCTGAAAGGTATGGCTAACTACATATATGTAACTAAACCACTTTGCTATATGGCAGAAATTAACACAACATCGCAAATCAACTATATTTCAATTAAAAAAAATCTGTCAAAAAGCAAAATAATAAATTACAGCAAAAAGTTTAAGAAGATAGAAGATGCTGTTTCAAATGCATCTTAGGGACGGGGTCAGAAATTTCAGCATTTCAGGAGCTAGAGAAGTTGGGAATCAAACTTCCCTTTGACTTTGCAAGGTCAGGATCAATCTGGTTTTAGGACTAATGTTTTTAGTTTGGATAAAAGACTACACAAAAAGCAGGGGCTATTAAAGGCAGATTTGGCTTGGAAGAAAATCACAAGAGGCTGACTGAGGGCTGGATATTTTTGAGGTTATAGAGAAGAACATAATCCAACCAAAAACCCATTTGGCAAAAATGGAACCTAAAGTGGGATGGAATTTTAGAAAATGGCTTGCTTTAGGTGATAGAAATGAAAATGTACTTGAAATATTACATAAAAAAACTGAAGACAATGAGGACAAATGATTATACACAGTATATTCATAAATCAATACATTAGGCAAAAGACAGACAGATTTTGTATGTCATGGATGCTAAAAGGAGAGGGAGGTAGAACTCACAAAAGTTTTCATAAAGAAGTTGCCAATTAAAAAAAAAAAACAATAAGAAGTTGCCGATTGAGATGATACAGGAAGGAGAAGTGGGAGGAAGGCACCTTCCAGGCAAAAGGAATTCCATGAGCAAAGGTAGTGTGGGGATTATTTAGGGACTAAACAACGGTTCTTATGACTTTAATCTTGGGGTGAGGTTTCTGGACTAGGAGAATAAAGGAGTGAAGCCAGAGTGATATTAGATTATCTTAAAGTTAAGAAAACACTGGGATTACTCTGACATTTTGGGGGTAACCTAAGGTTTTCAAAGTAAGTTCCCAAATATTGGTGTGGAAGCATGGTTTAACTCGGTACGGCACTTCTAAAGTCTTTATGGTAACAATCTCTGCTACTAAGAAGTAGATGATATATCATTTTTAAAAGTATACCAAGAAGTACCTTGCCTTGCCCAATGTGTCTTACTGAAAGGGCCATGTAGGCAAAGTGAGCCAAAGGTAAGCCCTCAAAACTTGCCACGTGTCACTCCAGAGGTAGATTCACCTAGACAGCAGTGAGTGTCTGAATGTCAGTAAGTCATCTAACAGTTTCATTTAAACTAATCACATGGCTGAAAATCAAGGTCTCAGTCAATGAAGAAATGAGTATCTTAAGAATTTTAAACTCTTAGAAAAAACAAGCATGAAGGCAAATATGTGTTAACCATGAGAATGGAGAGCTTTTGGATTTTTTAGATCCTGTTTGCTCAATGTTATCACAAAACACTGTATGGTTAAATATAACCCAAGGACAGCAGCACTAGAACCTATGCTATGTGGCAATACCACTTACTTAGTTATTAGGCCAATAAGCTATGGCTGTAGAGTTGTTTGTAGAACACTTCATATATCCACTGAAACATGGGAATCAAAGGAAAAAGGTAACAGTTTGCTTTAATTTATACTCAAAAACTCAGTGCTAGTGATAAAGTATATATTATATAGATAACAGAGTAGATAGGATAATAACCTATAATATGTGTGAAAAAAAGGGGAACCAAAATATTATTAGTTCTAAAAGAGATCAAATCTAGACTAGGGTGTCCCTAACTTGTCTGGATCATAGGATTCATCTAGATCACTGTGAAAGAGATTCCCAGGGTTCTTCGCACAGAACTTTGAATTTACTTATTAGGAACAGAGTCTAGAAATCAATTTTAATAAGGGTCTCAAGTGATTATGATTAGGCAAGTAAGAACCAATTGAACCTCTTACTTCATTAGAAACAATGTCTAAAATCACCATGTTTTTATGATCAGAGCCATGAGAGATCACAGAGAAAAAGCCACAGAAAAAGCTCCTATGAAAGAGCATAGATTCTGGAGTTAAGACTGCCTGAATTCATACCCCAGCTCTACACAGTTCCTCAAATGTAAAGAGGGCACATCTAACTATGTACTATTATGAGTACTTACATGTTATATACATGCTTAGATTAGTGCCTAGAAGTTAGTGATCAATATTTGAACTTAAGTGAAAATTTTCAATTGTTAAAATAATTATTTAATGACTATTTTTTTAATTTGAAAAAAGTGTGCAATGAATGCCAACTGAAAGTATAATAGTTATACCTAAAAGAACATAAAACAGATCACTTAAAAGGTGTTTGTCTAGAGATATTTTATATATCCTAATATATATGTCCCTAATTTATTTTAGAGAATAATAAGATATATTAACATGGAAAGACAGTCATAGCTCAGTGAACTGAAGGAAGCTTTGCACTTATTGTCTTCCTTAATGCATTTCTTTGTGTGGGCACCGGTCTACTTTAAGGATAGCTAATGGTTCAGAAAACTCAACAGCTAATACCTTAGCAGGGATTACCTATCAGCCAGCTAAGAAGATACAAATGTGTATCTCAGACTCCTTTTCTAAATAATAGAACCATATATCCATCTGGTGGTTACATTAAAAAGATTTCCACTCAAACATCGTAAAAGGAATTAGAGTTCCACCTGCCTACAGCCAGCCAAACTGGTAATTATCACTTCCCATATCTAACCCATTTATCCTTTTCTTCCTTTACTCCCAGTTTCATCAACAAGAATAAATATCTCACTGCATGGCCCAAGCCAAAACCCCAGAAATCCTGATTCTCACCTCCACCACTCAATTAATCAATACATCTATTTTACCTTCTATCCTTTGTCTTCCTTCTTATCTGAAATATAACAAATACCTTCTAATATGCCTCTAAATCTTCTGCCCTCCACTGAGTACTTATCTTGCTGACAAGTAATCTAACATGCAAATTTGATTATTAAAAAGATTAAAAATTCTAAAGGCTTCTCATTAGCAGCTGCTGTCAATGTTAAGTCTACTTGAAATGTTTAGCTACAAAATTTTAAATCTATACTCTTTAGCTGATATAAATGATCCAGTAGGGCTTAATCCTGAGAGACATTTCAAAGTTTAGCCTAAAGAAGGAGAAACTAAGCTTGCTTGCAGTATATGGGGTATGTGGAAAAAAGTTCATGTTCATTAAAACGGTGGAAGGAAACCAAAAGAGATGTTAATGCACTAAGCTTCCACTAAAATGTTCCTAAGGAGTTAGGCTATGAACTTTTCAATACAAGTTCATTGCAGTATGAAATGAAAGAAGTAATCAAGATAATGAGTATTCCTCTGACTCATGCCAATGTAGGAGACATCTGGAAGAATGTGAAGGAGAGTATGAAGATGACTGTATTTTAGAAACACAGCTAGGATGTAGAAATTTTGAGATTTACTAAATGACTTACTCAGATGAATGACTTTATGAAATTGCAAGGCTCCAAAAGACTCAACTTGAATTTAAAAGTACAAAGAAAAAAAACAAGAATGGTATTGACTTTTAAAAATAACTACAAGTAATTCATGCTCAAAATGATAACAAAGGATTAGCAGGTGACAACAGGAGAGAACATCATATCCCATTATTAATCACTCAGTGCAAATACAGTTCATAATTTTTTATAATCCCACAAATTTTTCATAAATTTTAGATAAACTCACTGATGTTGAAACTTCACCTGGGGCTTTTTGGGGTTTTTACTTAGCTCATCAGAGTGACTATGTTTTACTATAGAAATATTAATGTATTTGATTCCAGCATACTGCCATAAACTGGTGGGAGGGTAAAATAAACACACTGTGTTATCTTTCTAAATCCAAAGGATTCAGAATATCAAAATGTATTTGGTCTAAGGGATTTGGGATAAAGGACTATGGAGCTGTAGTACTACTTCCATGAAGCCTTTTCTAAAATGTTACCCTCTCTAAAAAGTGCCTTCCTCTGTGCTCTCCCATGGTTTTTGTTTTAAAACAGTATCTCCATCATTAAACCAAAGATCATGTATTTTTTAACATTTTGACTATTCCCCCCATTTATTTTAAGCAGTCTGAGAAGTGATCAGATCCTTCTGTCATCTAGCACGATACCCAAGTTCCAACTCAGTTTATAGATTAAATAAATAAAAGAAAGAAAAGAACTGGGAAGAGCTGAGTGAGTATATATGAAGGCACAGGTAAATTTTGCTTAGATTCTTTATGGTTGGGCAGACTTACTATTTAACCATGAAAACCTAAAAATCACACATTGTAAGTTCACATTATTTAAGAATTAAAAGCAGTAATGCAAGGACAAAGTTAAGAAAGAACATCTTTGCAAATCTTCTCCATTCACTTCTTACATCTAGCAGATATTTTTTCTTTGCAAACAGCCTACAATTCATTTCATCAAATGTACAATGAATCAATACTTTACTGAAAGATAATTCAAAGGAGGAGAAAGGTGGGTGTAAAACTTGCAGTTCATAGTAAAGATGGCTTAAGATACCAAGTGGTAAAAATACGTAGAAAATTCAAGCACACATCTAAATAAAATGGAGAAATGGCTGACAAGGGAAGTGTGAGTCAGATACAAGGTACAAGGGGATTTGAAAGAAAGTTTGTGTCTGCGCCTTTTTATGCTTAGAATAGTTTGCTGTTGCTAGTGGCCTCAGTAAGAGAAGTGACAGGAGCATATTGAGGTAGAAAGTCAAAATACTGTGGATGATGGAATGAACAGGAAGGAGATGAAGAAAATGACTCAAAGTAGAGGGAAGGAATTATAAGGGAGAACCATTCCTTAAAAATTGGTATAGTTCACAAGCCAGTGCAAGAACTACTTTGTTTGCTGGCAGAATACTAGATTTGAGGAGCAAAGCAATGATGTGGATAGTTTTACAGTGAAATTGAGCTTGTGGGAAAAGACTCCCTCTTTCTGTAACAATATATTCTCTTCCAACCTTTACCTAGTTCTCCTCTTTGCTTTTCTTAAATAGAAGTATTTCCCCAAGTTCTGTCCCCAACTGCACCCCTCCCCTTCCTTTCAAGGCCATCTCAAACCACTAGCTAGAAGACCCCTAGTCAGTCAGCTCTGACTTTGCTCTCTGGAATCCTGCATTTCCTACGGCTTCTGATAAACCAGCTTCTATACAACTATTTCACTGGCTCTTCAAACCTGTTACTGTTTCAAAATGAAGCTCCATGTCACAGATACATGCAAGCAGCTTTTACATAAGACAGATTTGGGCTTAAATCTTGGCTCTAACCAAACGGATAACCATGGGATGCGGAGAGGCACACCTGAAATACAGCCTGGGAACCATTTTGCTCAGCGCCTGGCTAAGGATCAAGCTCAGTTTACTAAGTAACATTATTACTAACCCATTTAGAACCCAGAATTGTATCTTATCATCCAGAAGCTAATTCCATTTAACTACCAGAAACATCTTTATGAAACTCAAATTAGATCTTAGTAGTTAAAAACTTACTCAAAGCTCTCCAACAGAAAAAACTTAAGTCTGGCACACAATACGTGATTTGCCACTAAGAACTTTCTACTATTCATCATACACATTGTGCTCAAGCCAGAATGTACCATCAACCGTTTTCAGCACACACACACACATAGTAGAGTTGTATCATACAATATATACATTTTGGAGAATTCCTTGGTGGTCCAGTGGTTAGGACTCCAAGCTCTCACTACAATATATATATTTCAACTTGTGCAAATACACAGTAGGGAAGTCAGGAGGGAGGGCAAAGGAGGTAGGTGTTAGGGAGAAAATGAGAGCAGGAGGAAGTGAAGATGTGTAAAGTGAGTACAAATTTACCACCTCTAGGCAGTTGGATTTCCTCTAAGCTTCTCACAATGAAAGCAGCTTAACATGCTGAGAAAGATTTCAGAGTTAGTGTAACAGGGCCTATCCACGAAAGTTAAATATTTTGCCTGGTGCTCTACTGAAGAAAAGAGATTTATTCCCTCATTTGAGGAAAATATGACTGTGCTGGACCAAAGGAGACGTGGTACTATTTTATGGATGAAGTGAAGAACCTTTCTAATGGTCCACAAGTTTGGACTTAAACTGGCTTTAGATGCTTCTATCTTCTCCCTGCTTCCACATTTTCACCCTTTACACAAAGTATACGCCTCCCAGAATACACAGATTGCTCTGAATCCGTGGGGCTGGAAAGTACTCAGTGGATCCGTTGTGTTTCTTTCAATCTGTTTATTTTATACATTAACTTTTACTTCAAGACAGGAACTATGCTGTGTGTGTGTACATATATACATATGTATGTGTGTGTGTGTGTGTGTGTGTATGAACACTCTCAGTGCCTAACCCAGAGCCTTACATATAGTCAGCAAATACTCATTAAATAAAAAGTACAAATAAAAGGAGCAATGTTGGCTGGCGAAATCCCAAATGTATTTAGGGAATTGGGATCAACTGATAGGTAAGAAGATCCAACCAGTCCATTCTAGAGGAGATCAATCCTGGGTGTTCATTGGAAGGACTGATGCTAAAACTGAAACTCCAATACTATGGCCACCTCATGCGACGAGTTGACTCACTGGAAAAGAGTCTGATGCTAGGAAGGATTGGGGGTGGGAGGAGACGGGGACGACAGAGAATGAGATGGCTGGATGGCATCACCGACTCGATGGACATGAGTTTGAGTGAACTCTGGGAGTTGGTGATGGACAGGGAGGCCTGGCGTGCTGTGATTCATGGGGTCGCAAAGAGTCGGACACAACTGAGCGACTGAACTGAACTGAACTGATAGGTAGATTAGAACAAAAGGCAGAGGAGTCAGAAATCAAACTGCCAACATCCTTTGGATCGTAGAAAAAGCAAGAGAATTTCAGAAAAGCATCAACTTCTGCCTCACTAACTATGCTAAAGCCTTTGACTGTGTGGATCACAACAAACTGCGGAAAATTCTTAAAGAGATGGAAATACCAGATCACCTTACCTGCCTTGTGAGACATCTATATGCAAGTCAAGAACCAATGGTTCGAACCGGACAGAGAACAACAGATTGGTTCCAAATGGGGAAAGGAGTACATCAAAACTGTGTATTGTCACTCTTATTTAACTTATATGCAGAGTACATCATGCAAAATGATGGACTGGATGAAGCACAAGCTGGAATCAAGACTGCCAGGAGAAATATCAATAACCTCAGCTATGCAGATGACACCACCCTTTTGGCAGAAAGCAAAGAACTAAAGAGCCCCTTGATGAAAGTTAAAGAGGAGAATGAAAAAGTTGGCTTAAGTCAACATTCAGAAAACTAAGATCACGGCATCTGGTCCCATCTCTTCATGGCAAATATATGGAGAAACAGTGACTGACTTTTATTTTTTTGGGCTCTAAAATCACTGCAGATGGTGACTTCAGCCATGAAATTAAAAGATGCTTACTCCTTGAAAGGAAAGCAATGATCAATGTAGATAGCATATTAAAAAGCAGAGACAGTACTTTGCCAACAAAGATCCATCTAGTCTAAGCTATGGTTTTTCCAGTAGTCATGTATGGAAGTGAGAGTTGGACTGTGAAGAAAGTTGAGTGCCAAAGAATTGATGCTTTTGAACTGTGGTGCTGGAGAAGACTCTTGAGAGTCCCTTGGACTGCAAGGAGATCCAACCAGTCCATCCTAGAGATTAGTCCTGGGTGTTCACTGGAAGGACTGATGCTGAAACTCCAATACTTTGGCCACCTGATTTGAAGAACTAACTCATTTGAAGAGACCTTAATTCTGGGAAAGATTGAAGGCGGCAGGAGAAGGGGACGACAGAGGATGAGATGGTTGCATCACCGACTCAATGGACATGAGTTTGAGTAAACTCCGGGAATTGGTGATGAACAGGGAGGCCTGGTGTGCTGCAGTGCATGGGGTCACAAAGAGGTGGACACGACTGAGAGACTGAACTGAAGCCCCTCAAAAATGAGTCACTTCCAGTCTTTAGAGCTGTTACATATAAATGGTTTCCATACTGTACCATCCCTTTACCTTTAGGTCATCTGAGTTAGTATCTAGTTTATGCCCATTTTCAACTTACTATTATCTTGGGTGACTTTACATAATTTTTTCTCCAGAAAGTAACCTCAAACTTCAGTTCAGTTCAGTCGTTCAGTCCTGTCCAACTCTCCGCGACCCCATGAATCACAGCACGCCAGGCCTCCCTGTCCATCACCAACTCCCGGGGTTCACTCAAACTCATGTCCATCGAGTCGGTGATGCCATCCAGCCATCTCATTCTCTGTCGTCCCCTTCTCCTCCCACCCTCAATCCTTCCCAGCATCAGAGTCTTTTCCAGTGAGTCAACTCGTCGCATGAAGTGGCCAAAGTATTGCAGCTTCAGCTTTAGCATCAGTCCTTCCAATGAACACTCAGGATTGATCTCCTTTAGAATGGACTGGTTGGATCTCCTTGCAGTCCAAGGGACTCTCAAGAGGCTTCTCCAACACCACAGTTCAAAAGTATCAATTCTTTGGCGATCAGCTTTCTTCACAGTCCAACTCTCACATCCATACATGACCACGGGAAAAACCATAGCCTTGCCTAGACGGACCTTGGTTGGCAAAGTAATGTCTCTGCTTTTTAATATGCTATCCAGGTTGGTCATAACTTTCCTTCCAAGGAGTGTCTTTTAATTTCATGGCTGCAATCAGCATCTGCAGTGATTTTGGAGCCCCCAAAAATAAAGTCTGACACTGTTTCCACTGTTTTTCCATCTATTTCCCATGAAGTGATGGGACCAGATGCCATGATCTTTGTTTTCTGAATGTTGAGCTTCAAGCCAACCTTTTCACTCTCCTCTTTCACTTACTCTTCAGCAAAAAAGACCAATCTGAGACATAATAGGATAATCCCACTACCAGTCACACTTATAGAAGATGGTACTTAAGATCCAGCATTTTAAAGGATTTGTACATTACTTGCTATGGTTTGTTTTTTGTTACCTTTTGTCTCCCCCTATCACTCCTGTCTAGGACTAGACAAACTAGTGCAAATGATAAAGGAATAAAATAATACACAGCCACACAATTTTTGTTTGAATAATATTTTAGATTTGGGTTTGAAATCACTTTAAGAAGCTAGGGTTCTTTACAAAAGACAATATTTTGAAAACAACACATGCTGGCCAAATTAATACAGCTGTAGGAGAAATACTTTAAGGTAAGTACTGTTTTAACAAAGATGAAAACAAACTAATTTTATTAGTGAGTATAAACCGGTGTATTTCAAAACGAGTTTTTGAGATCAACTCTTTAAACAAATACATTTGGGACGTACAATACATTATAATCCTTTTCCCACACTCAAAAAATATACCAATCCTTACAGTCTCTAGAACATTTTACCAAAAATTAAAAAAATAAAGGACCTGTTGAACTTTATGTGATGTGAAAGCATCTCAATCGTGTCCGACTCTTTGCGACCCCATGGACCCATGGAATTCTCTAGCCCAGAATACTGGAGTGGGTAACCTTTCCCTTCTCCAGGGGATCTCTCCAACCCAAGAATCAAATGAACCCAGGTCTCCTGCATTGCAGGCGGATACTTTACCAGCTGAGCCTCAAGGTAAGTCCGTTCAATATATAATCCATCATTCCCATATTTCTTTGACCAAAGTTCCCCACCTTTTGGGGTTAGAAGTAGTAGTGGCAGAAAACACTCTGGGGAAACACTGCTATATAGCACTGTTTGAAAATATTACTCCTAAAGAAATTTATAAAGTAGCTAGGATAGAAACTGTGATAATAAATGAGACGCTTACTGGGATATATGTATTCATGTAACTTGTATTAAATGTTTAAAGCAGATAAGAAAAGGGACAATTATAAAATGGATGATTTAATTAAAATTTTAAAAAATTAACATTTAAGCCAAATGCCTGTATTAAATGCTAATTTTCTGTACCAGAAAATATTCTCTGATGCTATTCCCTCCCTCTGATACTAAGTGCAATCTTTCAATAATAAAACTATAGTTTCTCCTAGGTATTGAGTGGTTCAGCATAGGTTTGTGAATCTACTGGTTTAGAATTATTTGTGCCTTCGTTCCTCTTTGTACCACAGTGTACTGACTATTTTGAAGGGAAAAATACTTTTAACATGTGGATTCTCTTATATTATGTTTTGTTAAACATTTGGACCATTTTGTTTTGATGTCAACATAATTCTATGGGGCGGGACAAAGTACTGAATAGTTAACACTCCCCAAAAAGTGAGGGACTACAGCAGTTTTAGAAAGCACTTACTTAATCATTTCAAAAAGCTTTGGATCTGAGACCTTGATATTTCGTGCCATATTCCAGGAAAGATGAACCATGGGTACTATTGACTTCACACTTTGCAATTTGTTCCATTCGTACCGTTCCACTGCCAATTTATACTGGCAGGCTAGGAAAAAAAAAACAGTTATAAAGCAACCCAAAGTACCAAAGATATGAAGATAACCACTATCACTTTCTTAAGTGATACCATCAACACCAATTCTAAAAATCTCAAAATATTACAAAAATATTTTTAAGGTTAAAAAAAATAATTGTGATAATAATAGTAGTGACCATGTAAAGAGTGCTTACTATAACTTTGTGCCACATACTGTGCTGAAGTATTTTATGATGTTATACCATTTAATCTTTGCTGTTATCTTATTAATTTTATCATTTTCATTATACAGATGAAGAAATTGAGGCCCAGAGAGGTTCTGTATCTTGCCCAAAGTTGCAAAAGCCAGGTTCTGGTCCTAATCCAGGTCTTTTGGCTTGGGAGGCCATAATCTTAATACTGACTAAAGGCAGGCATAATTCAAACAGATTTTAACATAATAGGGCTAAATATATATGACATATCAGAAAATGAAAGATTTCAAAGAATGCATAACCACTGTACTTTGCTTTCTCCCATAGAGGGTTTCCTTTATAAAACAAAATCAAGCACTCTAAAAAATTATTGAAAGTATATCTTTTTTGTATATAAAATGTAAATTTATCATTTGGTGAGATCTACAGTCTTGGATTTCTATAAGTTAAATTTTTACTCAAGGAGACATTCTTCCTCTGATTTCTAGTGAGCTATATTCCAAGAAAAAAGGAATAAACTCATCAGATACAATCCTTTATAAACTAAAATGTTTTTCTTAAAGTCATAGTCTTTAAAATACCTGTAAGTGGACCAACATTCCAAGCAATGTTGTTGCACCAGCCAATAGCCTGAACCCAATGCACAGTGCCTGCATTTATCCAGACCAAATCTCCAGGTCGTTGAATAAACCTATACACCGGAACATTTGCTTCATAAAGATCTTCAAGGTTGGGCCACCAAGAACCCATTAGGAAATTCAAATTATTTCTGAAATAAGAAAAAATATTACAAATGGATCAAGTACTTTAATAAGCTCCTTACATGACTGAAAGACAATGTCAGAAGTTTTAAAAAATACGGTTATTCACTGCACTGAAACTTACAGCTTATGCAATGAGAAACTGTAGTATATAAAGTGAGTGAAATTAATTACAGTTAAGTAGTGGATGACTTATCTAAATATCAGTATTACTACCTTCAGTTGATTTTTCAAAGATCCAAATGAAATTAAAAGCTATTTTAAGTAACACTTAGATACATTAACCTTTAATTTCATTTCACTAAAGTCTATTTTGACTAAACCCTTTTCCTTGGTGCACCTAGAAATCTCTAAAAGGCAAATGGAAGGTGGGTTGGCATCAAGCTATTTAAATCCATAAACAGGAACTCTATGGCAGATACAAGTTCATTTTCTGAGGAAAAGTAGAACAGAAAGCAGAAAAGTTCTCTATTGCTGTTTTGAATCCTAACGAGGAAAGGAGGATAGCATATCAGTCTCTGTACAGTTTTGATGACTGACTGACTAAAACAATGCAGTTAAAAAATGAACACTCATACACATGCACAAATATTGATAACAATCAGCACCACCACCACTATACTTTAGAAACAACATGTTACTAAGCTTTTCCTTTAAAATCTGGCTTTTAATTCTATTTCATCATGATATGAAATATTTTTACAACTACAGTTTAGAAAAACTTGTCTGTAAAGCGGAATATGGTTATAAACAAGTCCTAGCCCTATTTATCCCATGTGCACTGGAGAAAACTTTCTATCCAAAAGCAAGCAAGCAATCAACACCATCTAATAATCAATAACTAGGATAAAAAAACAACTCAAGCTAATAACTACAACAAAAAATCAAGTATCTTCTCTATCATACAGTCAAATGACTGGTTATTTCATGATAAATATAAAGTCATAAAACAAACTACAAAGATATGGTCGAATCACTTAATATCACAAATAACAATCCTTCTATGAAACAAAATTACACTGAAACGCAGAGGTAGCAAGTGGTATTTCTGAAACTAAGTTAAATTTACCTAACTCTTCAGACTTTTCTATTATCCCCATGTTCAAGCTTTTTAGACATCATCTGCCTATTTCAATTACCTATTTCCAGGTTACCTCTCCATTCAGATTGAAAAGAACACTAAATCGTAAAAATAGTCAATCCTACTCAGAAATAATGAAAAAGGATCACTGTACTGTAGCTACAATAATATACTAAATAGTATCTCAAAGTTTAAGAAATAAAAATATTTCTGAAGCGCCACAGAGATTTTCTGTATGATACAGTTCTTTGCTACCACCAGACTACCAGTCCAGTAAAGATTAAAATGGATCAGGTTATTTCATAAGAGCATTTGACCCTTTAAAATTCCACATCTTGAGCTTTCTTACAATTAAAGGAAACCTATATAGCAAAGAAAATAAAAGGTGATTACCTTCTGCTTGTATACAAAGAAATTCTGTCGTATTATGGTTGTTTTTGCAACCGTATTTATATAGTGTGTGTGTGTATATATATATATATATATATACACTATATATAGTAAAAATGTGAACTATATTTACATTTCATGCTAAATCAAGATATTGACAGCAAGGATCTTTTAACCCAAAATTTGCAAACTATAAGTCAGTATGTATAGTAGGTGTATAATTAATTTTCAAAGTCTCTCATACATAAATGTTTTAGGTGGTTTCCCCCTCTTTATCCTACTGGGCTGGAGAGGAAATAACACCAAATGTATGTATAATTCATAGTTCTAGCTATAATAATTTTCCAATTTTATTACAAATGGAAAAAACCAGGATCTTAAGTAATGGAGTAATTTTTTTAAACAAAATAAGACAAATAACTAAATTTAAATTAGTGAAAACAATTCCCAAGTACCCTTTAACAGAAGATAATTAAATGAAGAGCTTCTAGGAACTTAAGGAAAGGAACATTTCCACTATGTGAATTCTTTCAATTCTAGGTGACAAAATCTGAAGCTATTGTTTAAATCCTATAAAATTGCTTTATAAGAAAATTTGCCAATGTAGTTTTAAAGAGTTTGTATCATGATGATACAGCAAAGAGTAATACATTCAAGTTATTAACAACCTCAAAGGGTGCTCAATTATAGAATTCCTTCCATTTCTAAAGCCACTTAACTAAGAACAATGTTTCTTTCACATAAACAAGTATTTATACATCAACTGCTTAATTAACCCAGTAAACAACTCAACTTTCTACCCATTAAATTCAAGACTATCACTACTGCATGAAGTGGCTTTAAGGTATCTTTCTTAAAATACTCCCAATAACATAAAATAATAGGTTTATAATCAAATCATTTTATAAATGAATTTCCTGCTGAATGCTAAGTGAAAATTGCTTACATGCATTAGGATATCTAGCTTAGCAAGTTGCCCTTTACAATAACTGTTTTCAAATAATAATGTTTAATAAAATTCAGTTTGGAAACCTACTTTTCACAGAAGTCATTCAGAACACCCCAGTAACCTTCCGGAACAACAAACCATTCACAGTCACCTGGACCAATATTAATGTTAACTGAACAGAAATTGTTATTTTCTTGATGACCTGAAATGTGAAAAGAAAAAAATAATCAGCATACAATAAATTCTATAGAAAAATGTGTCTTTAGAAATGAAACCTTAGAAATGTTCAACAGAAAATGCTCCTGTGTTATTCAGTTGTTTATCAGTATATGTCAAGTCTTAGAGCTGAGTTTGGTCAACTCCTAACTTCTTCAGTAGGAGCTCTGTGGAAGACAACCTAAATCATGGTTAAAAGCTTAGGTTGTGAAGCCAGGTTCCTTGGCTTAGTTATGATGTGACACTGGGCAAGTTTCTAAACCTTTCTGATTCAGTTTCTTATAAGATTTGGTTTGGTGATAATGATTTCAATAAGTCAGTCGGTTGTTCTGAGGAACAATGAAATAAAGACTGCTTTGAATGTTGCCTAATACATGGTAAGTAATAATTATTAGCTATTATTGATATTATTACCACTTCTTCCTTGTGAACTAATTCCCATTTCTCACAAGTAGCATTAGGATATCAATAGAGAGGCAAGAAGTCTGATTTTCAAACTGTATGTAGTGGCAGGAATGGTGTCAACAAAAATGGCCGAGGAGGGAACTTGACAGAAATACCAAACAATGATAAAAACACCTGGTGAAAACTGTCAGAAGCAACCTCATCAGAAATTTGGAGAATATAGTCAAAAGTTTACAGAAATGAACAACTGACCAAAAGAAAGGTGACTTAAATACATTTCTACCACTGCTGTGACAGTGAACTTAAAAAATAGTACTGTGAATTCCTGATGTGAGTGTCCTTGGTTCTGGAGGGAGCAGAGTAGATCTTGTTCCCAAAGAATTCTGTTCTGTTTTGTCTACCCTGCAGTTTCCCCAAAAGGCTGACAGAAAAGGGACTTCTCGTTCTTTCACCTACCTCAGAGCTCTATCAGCACAAGTATTTCAATGCAAGAGGACCTCACAAAACATTGCAAGACTAAAGAACAAGCTGATGCCACCAAGGGCAAAAAACAAAACAAACAAAAGAACCACCTGGAGCAAACAACAGACATCCCAAATGCTTGGATGGAAAAGCTAGGGAGTGAGATTTCACAGGAATAAAGGCTTTGAAAAGTTCCTCTGGATACTGTAAAATTTAGAAGTCACATATATGCCCAGGGCAAGAGGCATTTAAAGAAATCTATAGTATCAACACTGAGATAATTAACGGAAAGGACACTTCAGTGCCCATATATGACAAGGAATACAGTCTTTGTAAAAACAGGGTGACTACTACATATAAAAGGGATTCCATGTGGCTCAGAGGGTAAGGAGTCTGCCTGCAATGTGGGAGACCTGAGTTCGATCCTTGGGTCAGGAAGATCCCCTGGAGAAGAATATTGCAACCCGCTACAGTATTCCTGCCTGGAAAATGCCTTGTACAGAGGAGCCTGGTGGGCTACAGTCCATATGGTCGTAAAGAGTCAGACATGACTGATCTACTTCACTCTCAATACATATGAAAATAGATAACTAATGAGTACCTACTGTATAGCACAGGGAACTCTACTCAATACTCTGTAATGGCCTAAATGGGAAAAGAACCTGAAAGAGAACAGATATATGAATGACAGAAGAAAAAAAAAAAACGTGGAAAGTCACTAAATAAATAAACAACTATAGCCCATAACAAGCAATAGTAACAAACCTTAGAAAAGAGGAGAATCTGATTTCTGCTAACTGCCACAACATAATATTCAAAATGTCAAACACTAGCTGAGCGCTATGCTAAAGGGACAGAGACTTCAGAGACCACATTCTACAAATACTCAAGAAATCAGTTTTCAACAAAAACTCATGAGGTATATAAAGAAACAAAGTATGGTCTAGTTATAGAAAGAAAAAAAAAAAAGAAATTAACAAAACGTATTCCTGAAAAGGCACAGACACTGGAATTCAGAGACAAATACTTTATATCAACTATCTTAAAATATACTTAAAGAGTTAAAGAAAACCATGCGAAAGAATAAAAGGAAACAAGGAGAATGATGCCTCAAAAAACAGATCATCAATCAGTTCACTTCAGTCGCTCAGTCCTGTCCAACTCTTCGCGACGCCATGGACTGCAGCACACCAGGCTTCCCTGTCCATCACCAATGCCCGGAGCTTACTCAAATTCATGTCCATTGAGTCGGTGATACCATGCAACCATCTCATCCTCTCTCATCCCCTTCTCCTCCTGTCTTCAATTTTTCCCAGCATCAGGGTCTTTTCCAAGGAGTCAGTTCTTTGCATCAGGTGGCCAAAGTATTGGAGTTTCAACTTCAGCATCAGTCGTTGCAATGAGTATTCAGGACTGATTTCATTTAGGATGGACTGGTTGGATCTCCTTGCAGTGCAAGGGGCTCTCAAGAGTCTTCTGCAACACCACAGTTCAAAAGAATCAATTCTTTGGCACTCAGCTTTCTTTATAGTCCAACTCTCACATCCATACATGACTACTGGAAAAACGACAGCTTTGACTATACGGACGTTTGCTGCCAAAGTTAACATGCTCTCTAGGTTGGTCATTGCTTTCCTTCCAAGGAGCAAGCGTCTTTTAATTTCATGGCTGCAGTCACCATGTGCCGGGATTTTGGAGCCCCCCAAAATAAAGTCAGCCACTGTTTCCCCATCTATTTGCCATGAAGTGATGAGACTGGATGCCATGATCTTAGTTTTCTGAATGTAGAGTTTGAAGCCAACATTTTCACTCTCCTCTTTCACCAAAAGGCTTTTTAGTTCTTCACTTTCTGCCATAAGGGTGGTGTCATCTACATATCTGAGGTTACTGATATTTCTTCCGGCAATCTTGATTCCAGCTTGTACTGCATCCAGCCCAGCATTTTGCATATGTCCTCCACATATAAGTTAAATAAGCAGGGTGACAATAGACAGCCTTGACATATTCCTTTTGCAATTTCGAACCAGTCTGTTGTTCCATGTCCAGTTCTAACTGTTGCTTCCTGACCTGCATACAGATTTCTCAGGAGGCAGGTCAGGTGGTCTGGTATTCCCATCTCTTTCAGAATTTTCCAGTTTATTGTGATCCACACAGTCAAAGGCTTTGGCATAGTCAATAAAGCAGAAATAGATGTTTTTCAGGAACTCTTGTGCTTTTATGGTGATCCAACAGATGTTGACAATTTTATGACTGGTTCCTCTGTCTTTTCTAAGTCCAGTTTGAACAACTGGAAGTTCATGGTTCACATACTGATGAAGCCTGGCTTGGAATTTTGAGCATTATTTTGGTAGCATATGAGATGAGTGCAAGTGTGCGGTAGTTTGAACATTCTTTGGCATTGCCTTTCTTTGGGATTGGAATGAAAACTGACCTTTTCAGTGACCTTTTCTGTGGCCACTCCTGAGTTCTCCAAATTTGTTGGCATATTGAGTGCAGGATTTGAAATAGTTCAACTGAAATTCCATTACCTCCACTAGCTTTGTTCATCGTGATGCTTCTTAAGGCCCATTTGACTTCGCATTCCAGGATGTCTGGCTCTAGGTGAGTGATCACACCATCGTGATTATCTGGATCATTAAGACCTTTTTTGTAGTTCTTCTGTGTGTTCTTGCCACCTATTCTCAGTATCTTCTGCTTCTGTTAGGTCTATGCCATTTCTGCCCTTTATTGTGCCCATCTTTGCATGAAATGTTCCCTTGGTATCTCCAATTTTCTTGAACAGAACTCTAGTCTTTGCCATTCTACTGTTTTCCTCTATTTCTTTGCACTGATCACTGAGGAAAGCTTTCTTATCTCTCCTTGCTATTCTTCGAAACTCTGTATTCAAACGGGTATCAGTTCAGTTCAGTTGCTTAGTCGTGTCTGACTCTTTGCGACCCCAAAAACCAGAGCACACCAGGCCTCCCTGTCCATCACCAACTCCCGGAGTCCCCCCAAACCCATGTCCTTTGAGTCGGTGATGCCATCCAACCATCTCATCCTCTGTTGTCCTCTTCTCCGCCTGCCCTCAATCTCTCCCAGCATCAGCGTCTTTTCAAATGAGTCAGCTCTCCACTTCAGGTGGCCAAAGTACTGGAGTTTCAGCTTCAACATCAGTCCCTCCAATGAACACCCAAGACTGATCTCCTTTAGGATGGACTGGTTGGATCACCTTGCAGTCCAAGGGACTCTCAAGAGTCTTCTCCAACACCACAGTTCAAAAGCATCAATTCTTTGGCACTCAGCTTTCTTCACCATCCAACTCTCACATCCATACATGACTACTGGAAAAACCATAGCCTTGACTAGGTGGACCTTTGTTGGCAGAGTAATGTCTCTGCTTATTAATATGCTGTCTAGGTTGGTCATAACTTTCCTTCCAAGGAGCAAGCGTATATCTTTCCTTTTCTCCTTTGTTTTTTGCTTCTCTTCTTTTCACAGCTATTTGTAAGGCCTCCTCAGACAGCCCTTTTGCCTTTTTGCATTTCTTCTTCTTGGGGATGGTCTTGATCCCTGTCTCCTGAACAATGTCACTAACCTCCGCGCATAGTTCATCAGGCACTCTGTCTGTCAGATCTAGTTCCTTAAATCTATTTCTCACTTCCACTGTATAATGGTAAGGGATTTAATTTAGGTCATCACTGAATGGTCTAGCGGTTTCCCCACTTTCTTCAATTTAAGTCTGAATTTGGCACGATCTGAGCCACAGTCAGCTCCCAGTCTTGTTTTCGCTCACTGTATAGAGCTTCTCCATCTTTGGCTGCAAAGAATATAATCAATCTGATTTCTGTATTGACCATCTGGTGATGTGTCCATGTGCAGAATCTTGTGTTGTGTTCTTGGAAGAAGGTGTTTGCTATGACCAGTGTGTTCTCTCGGCAAAACTCTGTTAGACTTTGCCATGCTTCATTCTATACTCCAAGGCCAAATTTGACTGTTACTCCAGGTATTTCTTGACTTCCTACTTTTGTATTCCAGTCCCCTATAGTGAAAAGGACATCTTTTTTGGGTGTTAGTTCTAGAAGGTCTTGTAGGTCTTCATAGAACCGTTCAACTTCAGCTTCTTCAGCATTACTGGTCGGGGCACAGACTTGGATTACTGTGATACTGAATGGTTTGCCATGGAAATGAACAGAGATCATTCTGTCATTTTTGAGACTGCAACCAAGTATTGCATTTTGTAGTCTTCTGTTGATTATGAGGGTTACTCAATTTCTTCTAAGGGAGTCTTGCCCACATTAGTAGATATAATGGTCATCTGAGTTAAATTCATCCAGTCCAGTCCATTTTAGTTCACTGATTCCTAGAATGTCGATGTCACTCTAGCCATCTCCCGTTTGACCACTTCCAATTTGCCTTGATTCATGGGCCTAACATTCCAGGTTCTTATGCAATATTGCTCTTTAGAGCAGCAGACTACTTCCATCACCTGCCACAACCATAACTGGGTGTTGTTTTTGCTTTGGCTCCGTCTCTTCACTCTTTCTGGAGTTATTTCTCCATTGATCTCAGTAGCATTTTGGGCACCTTCCGACCTGGGGAGTTCATCTTTCAGTGTCCTATTTTTTTGCCTTTTCATACTGTTCATGGGGTTCTCAAGGCAAGAATACTGAAGTGGTTTGCCACTCCCTTCTCCAATGAACCATGTTTTATCAGAACTCTCCACCATGACCCGTCTGTCTTGGGTGGCCCTACACGGTATGGCTAATAGTTTCACTGAGTTAGACAAGGCTGTGGTCCATGTGATCAGTTTGGTTAGTTTTCTGTGATTGTGGTTTTTTTGTGTAGTTTTCTGTGATTATCTATGAAGAAACACAAATCATAATAAGGAACAAGATAAAAGTTTGAAGCTGAAAAAAACAATAACTGAAATGAATTCGGTTCAATAGATGTGACCAGGATAAAGAATCAGCAAATTTATAGACAGGTCAAATAAAACTATATATTCTTAAGAGAAGAAAGAAAACAATGAAAAAATCCACAGACCCTAGGAGACCCGTGGGACATGAGCATGCACACACATTGTAGGAGTCCCAGAAGAGGAAGAGAAAGGGGCAATAAGAATATTTGAAGAAATGATAGTAAAAAACTTCCCAAACATGACAAAACACATGAATCTCCATATCCAAGAAGTTTAAGCAATTCTAAGAAAGATAAATTCAAAAATATTCATTCTGAGATAATAATACTCAGACTGTATAAAGGCAAAGAAAATCTAGAAAGCAGGAGAAGAGAAGTGATTGTGACATAAACAGGATTGTCAACAAAATAGCTGTTTTCATAACGGAAACCATGGGGTCCGGAAAGCAATAGCTTAACATATTTACGTTGCTGAAGAGAAAAAAAAAAAAACTTAACCAAAAAAAAAAAACAAAAAACTGAACTAAAAATCTGGCAAAACTACTCGTCAAAACTAAAGGAGAATTTAGTCAATCTGCTCTATAAGAAATGCTACAGTTTTTCAGACTGAATTGAAAGAATATAAGACAGTAACTCAAAGCTCTATGAAGAGATAAATGACTAAGTTGAGGACTCACACTTCCCAATTTTAAAAATTACCTCAAAGGGAATCAAACCCATGTGGTACTGGAATAAAAATGGAGATAAAAAATCAATGGAACAGTATCAAGATTCCAGAATTAAACCTATACATCTATGGTCAACTGATTTTCAACAAGGGTGTCAAGGTCATTTCACAGAGGAAAAAAATAGTTTTTCCAACAAATGGTGCTGGGAAAACAGGTTAGCTATATGTAAAAGAATACTGTTGGACCCCTGGCTCATACTATACACAAAAAACTAACTCCAAATGGATCAAAGATCTAAATCTAAGAACTATAAAAATTTAAGAAGGAAACACAGACACAAATTCTTTACAATTTTGGATTTTGCAATGGTTTCTTAAATATGACACCAAAAGAATGTGATGAAAGAAAAAAATTAAACTTCATTAAAATTTAAAAACTTTTGTACAAAAATCGACACTATCAAGAGAATGAAATAACTTGCAAAATGCGAGGAAATACCGCAAGTCATGTATGTGATAAAGAATTAATATCCAGACTATATAAAGAACTCTTACAACAAAAGGGCAAACAACTCAATTAAAAAAATTAAGAAGGAACTAGAGACATTTTCCCCAGAGTAGATATACAAATGGCCAACAAGCACATGAAAATTAAAACCATACACACACACAAAAGGTCAAATCTGCTGGGTCAGCTATAAAAAAAAAAGGAAACTAAGCAATGTACACGAGGATGTGGAAGAAAAATTGGAACCTCTGTACACTGCACTGCTGTCAGGAATGTAAAATGGTGTAGCTGTTGTGGAAAGCAGTTTCGAAATCCTCAAAAAGTTAAACATAGAATTGTCATAAGACTCAGCAATTCTAATTCTAGATATATAATCAAAAGAAGTATAAACAAGTATTCAAACACATTATTGTACATGAATACATGAAACACTGTATTCATAACAGCTAAAAAGTAAACATCCCAAATGTCCCTCAACTGATGAATGAAATAAACAGTTCTATATCTATATGGTGGAATATTATTTGGCCATAAAAATTGAACCTCTGATACAGTATGGATGAACCTCAAAAACATGCTAAGTGAAAGAAGCCAGACACAAAAGGCAATATACTGTATGATTCCATTCATATTAAACATCCAGAACAAGTAACACTATACGGCTAGAAAGAAGAGACTAGATGTTGTCAGGGGCTAAGAGGAAGGGGAAAATAGGCTGACTACTTAACGGGTATGGGGTTTCCTCACAGGCTAATGAAAATGTCTTGCAACTACACAGAAGTCATGGCTACACACCATAGTGACTGTATTAAATGTCACTGAACTGCATACTTCAAACGGTTTAATTTTGTTATGTGAGTTTCCCCTTAATTAATAAAAATGTAGTTGCTCTTGCCACACTCTGTGCACAGAACACCCTAGTCTTCTATGTATCACAGCATAATGTGAAGATAGTACACGTAATGGAGAAGGCAATGGCAAGCCACTCCAGTACTCTTGCCTAGAAAATCCCATGGATGGAGCCTGGTAGGCTGCAGTCCATGGGGTCGCTAGGGGTCGAACACGACTGAGCGACTTTACTTTCACTTTTCCCTTTCACACATTGGAGAAGGAAATGGCAACCCACTCCAGTGTTCTTGCCTGGAGAATCCCAGGGACGGGGGAGCCTGGTGGGCTTCCGTCTATGGGGTCACACAGAGTCGGACACGACTGAAGTGACTTAGCAGCAGCAGCAGCAGCAGTAGCAGCAGTACACGTAAAACTACTGTCTCTTATCACAAGTAGATGACTGGAAGTGCCCATAGCATGGACTCTAAGTAAAATTAAGCTGTAATTAAAATTAGAGACGTTGAGATCCTATCATCTAACTAACAACCTTTTAGGGTAGAACCTGAGAGCATCTCTAGTTTACAACACAGGCTGATCATAAAGTCCATTAAAGCAGGTAACATATTTATCTAGGTAAATCCAAGAACAAAGTGCTTGTCCCACGAAAAAACAAACTGCTTGTCCCACAAAAAAGTACTCAAAGCAATTTTAAAAAATTGAACCAAACTAATTAACTTTTCTTCTAATACTAAGATGTCTAATACAGTAACCACTTAAGATACAGCAATGTGAACTGAGATGTGCAATAACTGCAAAGTATATACTGGATTTCAAGGGGTTGTTTCAATAATTTTGTATTAATTACATGTTAAAAAGATTATTTGGAAATAATTAGTATAAAATTAATTTCATTTTTCATCAATGTTACTATAAAATTTTAAGTCACATTTAAGTCTATTTAAGTCATATATATGATTTGCATTATATTTCTATTGGATAGCACTACCTTAACAGAATTCTTTAGAAAATTCTTTAAGGTTCCATAGGACATTCTAAAAAACTATCCTTGTATACAAACCAACCAAAAAACCCCCAACATTCTAGACAGAAGTGACATAGACGTGATCTATCAAGTTTGCTTCCCCCTTGATTTGTAATGAAAAACTGCATTATTTGATATTAGGATAATACATCTGCATGAAATAATTCAAATTGATGAGAGAAAATTTCAGTTGAAATGAATGCTAATAGAACCAATCCAATTCAACATACATTAAGAAAAATGAACTACAGAGAATTCAAATAAATTGCTTAGCATTTACACTGGTGTCTAAATGACAGAGTAAGGAGTAGATAGATCTTCTACCATTTATTCCAAAACTGTTTCTACTTTATTCAACTATTCATAAAATATCACAGAACTGGGCTTCCAATGGCCGGAGGACACAAACTACAGCCTAATGGTATTAATCCTGGCTGTATACTAGAATTCTCTGAAGAACTTCTATTTTTTTTTTTTTTTAAATATGGATGCCCGGCTCTCAGTCTCCAGACACATATTTTAAAAGCTTATTAGAAAATTCTAATGAGCAGCCAGAACTGGGAACTACTGACCTACTTTACCCAGAAGCAAGCATAGGCCTATCTTGAAACAATTTTTTAGGTACAATTCAATGAACAGGTAATAATGAAGCAATCTGGTCTTCAAACCATGGCTACTTCAAGGAGCAAACAGAAACACCTGAAGATGATATGCAGCTTGCAGGCATTGGTATAACTAAACTTTTGATCACCAACACCCATCCTAATTGTTAAATAATTTGAACATCACCCTGTGAAATTTCATGTCAATCAAAGGGAACACAAAAAACATGATATATTAGTGCTGGACAGAATTCTAAGTCTAAAATTAATGTAACTCTACTTTACAAATGGAAAAAAAAAGACCCAGAGAAGAATAGTGACTTGTCAAAGTGACAAGCCTAGTTGGGTGGTAAAATCTGGACTAGATACCAGGATTGGGCTAGTAATGTCTCCACATCAAGTGCTGTTATAAAGTGTACACTGCAATTCAACAAGGGGATTGCAACGTACACTTCCTTTGCTAGACAATAGAAGGGAATGGATTAGAAAATGTATTATTCTAAAAAACTGTTTTGCACTGCTATAATATAAAACATCGTTCTTATCATGATTGTGGTAAAAGTTTAGGACAACCCTGCCAGTCTCCAGTAGATGGGATCAAAAATAGTCTTTAAGTCACAGGGACTTCTTTTCCCAGGAATACTCCAATGATCAAGTTTCCAGATTACACTGCTGTTATTTCAAGGATATTACATTTTTAAAAAGATACTACCAAGGGGGAAAAATATTAGTAATCTGAGCTCAGTTCAAGAGTCATATCTTGTAATAGAAACAACTCTATCAGTTTCATTCATTATAAATGAAAAGAATCCAGGTCTCTTTTGCGTGGTTCACATTTTGATCAATTTGTGTGTTAATTGTTAGTTCATAAAAGTTACCTGGTGTTCTGCTTCCTGGAACTTTCATGTATAGTTGAACTGTGTTCATACCCAGTATGGTATGACCAACGTGGCTTAGAAGATTTCCTGCTGATACAACACGCACAAAAGCAGGAAGTTTAGTCAGCTCATGTAGCTGCAATTTCCACCTGCAATAAAAAAAACAGATCAAGAGTGAAACCCTGCTATAATATGTGTAGTAAAAAACTTTAAGAACCTTGTGTTCCAATCAGAAAAACAATCAAATCTATAAATATTTTACTTCTACATAGGAAAACTCTGGAATGCTTAAATTTTTAAATTTTGCAAAGAAAACAGCCTAACAAAAAGCATAAAAATTAAACCGAAAAAAACTGACTTCCTTATTTTTATAATTGTTGTATAATTTTACAAATATATTTGGATATAATTATAATTTTATGATTGTGGAACAACATATAGAAGGGTCTTGAAAATGTATACAAGAGTTTTAAGTCCAAGAAAATAATTGTAAAACCTAGCAAAAATAATTAGGCTAAAACCTGCATATTAATTTAGAAAAATGACAAGGAATAAAACAGAAGAGGAAACTAGACAATTCTCAGTCATGCTAATAGGACACCTCTTTGTATCAGTTAACAGAAACACTACTAGAAAGACTTACTTTTTGTCATCAGACAGGTCAATGTTGGTCCCAAACTTTATGGTTTTAAAGGGTCCTTTCCTTCTCCTCCCAGAACTTAAAGAGAGAGACAATATTAGAAACATGCCTTTTAAACAGAAATACTAAGTGGACATTACAAATTACTTACTTATCTGAAGATGTAGATTCATTATCTGAGTGGTCTTTATGGTGACTTCTTTTCTCATTCTCTTCCTGTATATAAGCAAAAAGCATTCCAGTTTAGTATTTATACTGCAACCTTTTTACCATACGATTGAAAAGTTTGCATATTGATCAATGGTGGAGTATTGAAACTAAGTTTCTATAGACCTCTCTCACATGAAAATTTCTTCTAAGACCACATTAAATAGAAAGCCAAGCAAAGTCAAAATTCACTGGGCATGGTATCTAACCCCCTCCACAAGCCATAGTCTTCCTTACTAATATTCTCCTAAAGAAGAAAAACTATAGATTCTCATTCCTGCTCCATTCCTCCACACTTTCAAGAGAGGAAACTTAGGTTGAGAGGCCCAGAAGTGGCAACCTTGATTATAAATTTCCTCAACTAACAGAAGTGTGCGTGTATATGTAATTATATATGTATGCAATGCATATGGAAAGGCAGAGGGTAAGATTTTCTCTATTCTTTATTATGGACAAATGTGAGAAAGTTATTTCTGGGATAAATCTTTTCTCCCTCAAAATGAATTATACGTGAATTATAAACATTTACAACATTAGCAAGTAAATTAAATGCTGGACAAATACAGGAGCTTTTCAATGCAAATATTACTATTATTTATTATTTCCCCTGTCACTGACATGGTATCTTTTTACCTCTGTCCTACAATTTCTGACTTAGGTATACTTAGTGACATTTCTGCCTCCCTCCCTTTAAATGTGTATGCTTTTTAAACATTTGTTAAATTTTTCACACACCTCCAAAGGACACACAGAAACCACTGTTTCTTTGATTATGGATCAATTTCTATTTAAATACTCTGCCTCTCAGCATCTTATTCCAATAATTTCCTTGATGATCTCTGAATCCTGCTTATTATCTATTTCTTTTCTGACCATAATACTACCATGGAGTTGAAGTATCTCAGAAGTTTGAACTAGAGAGATTTATGCTGCTGCTACTGCTAAGTCACTTCAGTCGTGTCCGACTCTGTGTGACCCCATAGACGGAAGCCCACCAGGCTCCCCCTTCCCTGGGATTCTCCAGACAAGAACACTGGAGTGGGTTGCCATTTCCTTCTCCAATGTGTGAAAGTGAAAAGTGAAAGTGAAGTCGCTCAGTCGTGTCCGACCCTTAGCGACCCCACGGACTGCAGCCCACCAGGCTCCTCCATCCATGGGATTTTCTAGGCAAGAGTACTGGAGTGGCTTGCCATTGCCTTCTCCGAGAGAGATTTATATGAACAACAAATTTCCTGCAACTCATATAAGTTGCAGGATAGTTTTTATTAGATGACTTTCTCTATATGATATAGGGAGTGGTAGTGAGAAAGGAACAATCATATGATTAAGCAGGTACAAATGTTGCCTAGATTGAAAATGTGAACTCAGGTCAGAATTTTAAACAGAGCTAAGCAGAATTGCAAATAAAAGACTTGCAGGAACATATTAAATTTCAGCTGTGGGATATGTACAGAACAACTTAGTACAGGTAAGTGTTTGAGTAATACATTTAATAAAGTCACTTTTATGGATGTTTTATGATCACTTTGTAGGAGAATTCATGAAATTCTCATTTCAGTGCTAAAGGATTTTAGTAATGCTTCATTGCTGAAAGGCCTATGAATCTTAATAATAATCCTGATTATTTTTCAAAGTTTTGTTCCTTAATTTTCTGTATATTTTGAAATAATTTATGCCTCTCTTGGAGTTTTCTCTTTCAGACTGAGATGGGTAATGCTTCCTGGAAGAGTTATATATCAGATAATACTAACCTAATAGTTTAATGGGAAGGCATAAGACAAGGAACTCTGCAAGCATACAGCAAACTTGAGACTTAGTTTATCTTCTAATATCAGCAGTTCCCAATTAGGGATAATTCTGCCTCACAGGGGACATTTGGCATGTCTGGAGACATTTTTGATTGTCAAAACTGGAATAGGGGGTATGCTATGGACATTCAGTAGGGAGAGGTCAGGGCAGCTACTAAATATTCTACAATACACAGGGCAGCTCCCCACAGCAAAGAACTATCCAACCCAAAATGTGAATAATGCCAAGGTTAAGAAACACTTCTTTAAATAGAAATGTACCAGAAATAACAGAGACACCTCACTAGACAGTAACAGTATTTATCAACCCATAGGTTTGCTTATACTTAGTAGTAAGAGTGAACTGGATAGCATTTATATTTTATATAAATAAGAATAATAAAAAACTATTTTATGCAACAATAAAAGAATAAGATGCTTACAAAAGCTCCCTTTCAAAGCAAAATAGTATAAAATAAAATAACAATCTCAAAAATAAAAGTAATTTTCAGTAAGTACTTACTCTCAATGATTCCTGGAAAGAGGAGGCCTGGTACTGTGCATATTTAGCAATTGTAGTATGAGATCTATTACTTTCACAATGCCAGATTTTCTTTGTTCCAGTGGGATCCCAGTTCTCATCTGCTGGCTGCAACAACTGTGTCCTCACTTCCACCATATGTTCATTGTTAGCTTCTACCAAAGTTTTGGTAGAGAAAAGTCCCAGGTCTTCATAAATAAATAAATGTAGTTAATAAATAAAAATATATTTGGAATAATATTTTTAAAAGTGCTTTTATTTTTCCTTTAAGTAAAAAAGAAAAATGTTTCATGGTACTCTTATCTAATTCCCCTAAAACATTAGGGCCTCTGCACACTCTGAAGCCCTGGACCTAACTGTCATGCCATCAACAGAGGGAGAAAAATCAAGGGGCCATGGAATGAACATTCACTCATTTATTTAATCTCTGAAAGTGAGAAGAACTATTTAGGAGGCTACAGTACTTAATAGTAATATCAAGTTTTACCTGAATCTTATATTAAAAATTTCTATTAGTCAACCTAAATCATAATTACATAACAGCATGAAAATAAAAGCTAAAGTAAAAAAGTAATTCTCCCTCCCTCCTCCTCTCTCTGAGACAGGAAAATATTAAAATGAAAATGTGAAAAATTACAACAAAAGAATAGAAAAAAGTTTCTGCTAGTACTTTAGAATAGATAGTAAAGGAAATCAAATACTTTTCCTTTTTCTTATTTAAAGCTTACCCAACTTAAGAGCTCCAGCAAGGCCACGTATTACTGTAACAGGGTTGTTTGGATTTGTACAAAATTGATGTAATGGAGGAAAGAAAGCATCACGTTTATTTTCCAACTGCAAAATTAAAATATATTGTTAGATCTCTATAAAGTAAACCTTTTAGAAAATATTATGCCAAATTCACATTCATTACTTTTTACAATTTAAATAAATAATGCATTCTATGTGCCATTACTTCTATTTTTTAATTTTTTTATCACTATGTCTTTTGATTCTAATTGGAATTAGTAACCACATACATTTCTCTTGTCCATTGACACGAGAGGTAAAATTTAAACTTCAAAATAAAAATGGTTTAAATATTATTCAGCCTTAAAAAGGAAGAAAGTCCTATCACATGGTACAACGTGAATGAATCTTGAAGACACTTTAAATGAAAATAAGTCAGTCACAAAAAGAAAAACTGTGCATAATTTAACTTACATGAGGTATCTAACGTAGCCAAATTCATACAAATAGAAAACAGAGTGATGGCTACCGGGGCTGGGGAGACCAGAGAAGAGGGAGCTGTTTTTCAAATGGGTATTAAACTTCAGATCTGCCAGATGAAAATGTTCTGGAGAACTGGTTTAAACAATAAGAATATACTTAACACCACTGAACTATACACTTAAAAATGGTTAAGACGATAAATTTTATGTATGTGATCTTTATTATAAAAGAGAGAAAAAAATCAGTGTTTAAAATCAATGAAATTTTTTCATTTGGGGTAGAAATGGGGAAACGGGAAGATAGAAAGAAATGGGGTAGGAGGACCTATTTCGGAGAAAGATAAGTAAGAGTTGCTTTGACTGAACTCTTATCAACTTCCTATATGAGATGTCTAAATGTCTATTAAGCAAAACTAATCCTCAGTTCTAAATAATCTATTAAGTCTTTTAATGACATATCTATCATCACATTTTATACTCTTGAACACCTTTATTTTGGGAAGTTAAATATCATTTTTTTGGTAGACGGATAAAACAGAATGAATGTTAAGGTCCTTACAACTAGTAAAATGCAGATTTAAAACACAGCTTATTTCAAAAGTTACTTTTTAAGTGGTTTTTGCCTAAATCTGTTAAAAATTGGGGGTAGTAAAAAAGTATTTCATGCTACTGTAATATAATTATAATTAATATCTGAGAAGACATGTTTTAAATGCTATTACAACAAAATCTTTTTGAATATATCATTTTCCCCCAAAACATTCAAGCTGCCACCAATAATTTTAATGTTTCCTAAAGGGCATCCATATTGATTTAAAGCAAGATCTTACGGCAGACAGGTAGGTGCAAATACTGGTTTGATTTATTTCTAGTCAGTCAATTCAGACTCACATAAATACTAGGTGTAGGTGGATTCAACTTTTCCTTTGGCAAGGGAGGGTATGGTGAAGATGGTGGTCTTGGTGGCGGACATTTATCCAATAAAATGCTACTGTTAGATAAGCCATTTTTACCTAGGTTCCTTTAAAACAAAAAAAAACAAAAAAAAAAAAAGGGAGAGTAAATCAGCTGTACATTTATTTAGAACACAGGGAAAAAAAAAATCTGAATTAAGTCTTAACTAAATTACTGGATAGTTGAACAAATCCATAAGATTTGGATCCACCAGGAAAAAACTGAGAACAATTACTCATTTTAGTAAATACTTCAGTAAATATAGGAATCAAGCTATCTCCCACTGAAGAAAAATGATTGAAAAGATACTGTGTGCTCAGTAGCATACAACTCTTTACAACCCCATGGACTATACAGCCTGCCAGAACCTTCTGTCCATGGAATTCTCCAGCCAAGAATACTGAAGTGGGTTGCCATTTCCTACTCCAGGGGATCTTCCAGACCCAAGGATCGAACCCACGTCTCTTGCTATTTCTGCATTGGCAGGAAGATTCTTTACCACTGAACCACCTCGGAAGCTGGAAGAGATGCTATAATTTATGAAATATTGATGACATTTGCACAGTTCTACAACAAAAGCTAGAAAAAAGCAAATGGGAAAGTAAATAAAAGATGTGAAGTGAAGTCGCTCAGTCGTGTCCGACTCTTTGCGACCTTTCTGTCCATGGGATTCTCCAGGAAGGAATCCTGGAGTGGGTTGCCATTTCCTTCTCCAAAATAAAAGATGTAGCTGCCTTTAAGATAGAAAAAAAAGTGAGGCATGACTAAGAGAGCTGAAACTTAGCCATTGGATGCTGCAATTTCAACTGTAACCAAAAAAGAGGCAAAAGTATTATAACTGCCTTCTGATGATGCACAGCACTGAACACTAAGATAACTAACCACATATGTGAAAATAAGAGGGTAGTTAGAATGCACTATGTGATCAAACTATAGTTAGTAGTTTTTCACTATATTTCAAACATTGACTCCCTGCCTAGGGAGGACAAGTTTGAAACAAATAGGAATTTCCCTTAAGGAACTGTTATAGGTAGATTCTATATAGTGACTGTAACCTTTGTCCACTGAAAACACTGGACAGAGATGTGGTTAACAGCAAGAGACTTGTATCTTTTGAACATGTATGTGCCCAACACTGTTCATAATACTTCAAGCCAAATAATGCATTTACTATAACAATACAAATATATATATATATATATATGTTTAATAATCGAAAGTGGAGAAAGGTATTAAAGTTAAACAAGCAGGTGCTAGATTTAGACATTATTCCATTTTAAATCCTTTCCTCCCATTTTGAAACTCTTTTCCTGAGCAATGTAGATCATGCTATTTAGTCACTGCCCAATTATTTTATGGGCTTCCCCAGTGGCTCAGATGGTAGAGTATCTGCCTGCAATGTGGGAGATCCAGGTTCAATCCCTGGGTCAGAAAGATCTCCTGGAGAAGGGAACAGCTACTCACGCTAGTATTCTTGCTTGGAGAATCCCATGGAAAGAGGAACCTGGCAGGCTTAAATTTACTTTCAAATTTACTCTCATCATTTGGTAGAGAAATGAACAGTGCTCTGTAGATAAACTGGCCTACAATTTTAATTATCTTTGGTTATGAAGTTCCTAGACCAGAAACATCAAGTCTCTTGCATCTATGTCACTTTCCTCTTCTAAGTTCTGGACCCCTGCCCAGCTCAGGACACCATCAACAGAAGATGGCAACAATATGCCTACCATTTGCCATCCTAACTTTTCTCTAAGCCTCAGAAGATTTTTATCTCCAATTTATCAGAGCATTTTTTTCTTGCTTCTTCATTAGATAAACTGAGGCCCAGATTTATTGAAATAACCCTGAAATAACCCAAGCAACCCCAGACGTCTATATTGTTTTGATGTATCTAGCTACTTACAATATATATGTGTGTACACACAAACAGGTCTCTGTAATAAGGCAAACTGTCATTAAGAGTTAAAAAATAAAAATAAATCTCTATAAAAAATGTACTTTTAAAATTCTAAAGTGAATTTTTATATATATATATATATACCTCAAAGCTGAGAGGAAAAAGTATAATCTTTAGTATTATACTTTTATAGTCACAAATCACACCTAGTTACCCACAGCATAAGACTTTATTAAAGAAAACTTAAGGTAACTGCCATTGTATACTGTTTGTAACTTGTGCCTCCATGGAACTCTGACAATATTCCTCTCCAGAATACCATTAGGTCCCATACAGTCCATAATGTCAGTTTTGGACCTCTGTATTTTCCCCCACTTTCTAGCAACTATCCTGAAGACTATAGAGAGTAGAAGAGGGAGCAAGACCCTGATCCAGCACAGTGATAGCAGCACTATCTAGGAAATGGGACAGAGGCCCCAGCAGCTGAGTGCAGAGCTGGTAGAGGGCAGTACAAACTGGCAGCAAGCCAAGGCACTGCATCTAAGGAAAGACCAGTATTGCACTTGATATGGATACTAAAACACATCTATTCTTTTTAGGCCCAGAGATGAAGTGAATGACTGACATTGGCTGGCATGCGGGGATGACCCAGAGGGAGGATAAAGGGAGGAGGGAGGTGGGAGGGGGGTTCAGGAGGGGGAACTTATGTAAACCTGGGGCGAATTCACATCAATGTATGGCAAAACCAACCAATATAATATGTAAAATAATTTGCCTCCAATAAAAAATAAATTAATTACCAAAAAAAGAAAAAAAAATCTTATTTTCTAAAGAATTATATTTTAGAAATCCAGGAATCTCACATATACTTTAGAATAAATTAGTCTGATTTAGAGATCATTCAGTGTGGTTTTAAGTCACTGAACATGAAAAAATCTTATAGGGCAGATAAAATTAATTACAGAAGTTATCATGTTGTAGGCCACCGAGGAAAATGCTGCTAGCAATGTGGACCCAACAGGGAATACAATTTTCTAATAAAACATGAAAAAGATGTAATCTGTGCTTTAGTTTATGCTATAATTAAAGGTAACAGCTAAATAGTTAAAAACTGACAGAAAATAATGAAGAGCAATGGAATATAAGACACATATCAGAAGGTATTTTAAACATACAAACTCAAATAGTTCTCAAAGAAAAAGAACCATAGCATATTGACAGTACTGAACTAAAGTTTCAGTATCACTTCCATAGTACTTTCTAACAAAATACTCTGAATACTAGAAAGGACAGCCACACGATGACTGCATTTACAGAGATGGTGAGAACTATTCTGAACTTTAAAAAGCATTTTAAAAGGTATGTTAAATCGTCAATGTAGACAACTAGA